>NC_056732.1:1558043381-1558173381 GCF_019279795.1 Protopterus annectens
GGAAAGTTTTATTATATCTGTTTTATGGTAGAACTATTGAAATACTGAAACTGGATAAAGGGGGTGAAGGGTTTTGGATGAAACTAGATATTGAAGTGTATGTGCCTATTCCAGCAAAATGTCTGAATTGTTAAATGTTGATTTGTTTTTCAAGAGAGTCTCAAGGAACAAAATTAATATTGCACATGGTAAAATGAATCTTTGGTTTAATGATTTTTTAGAGAATGATTTCCCTTATGAATTAAGGAATTTTATAATAGTTAAAAATTCAAATATACCAGAAATCTTTGGCAACTCAAAAACTCATAAAGACTTGTTAGACGTTCCTTTATGTCCTATAGTGTCATCTGCAGGTTGTAAAACTGAACCTCGAGCTAAATTTGTAGACAATAAGTTGAAAGATTTTTTTCTAGGACAAAGTGCATGTGTTGAAGGATTTTGAACATTGTTTAAGTAAATTTAAAAAGTAAATGTCCAGGACAAGTTTATTTTGTCATAATAGAAGTTAAGGACTTGTTCTTAGTGATTCCCCATTAAACTTGATTACAGTGGTTCCAGAAAGCTATGATAAGTGGATCCTCATTAAGCCATAATGATTGATATTATTACTGATTTTATGGAAGCAGTTCTTTCAAATAATTATGTATTCTTCTAAGCAGAATACTACAATCAAGTGAGAGGGGTGGCTATGGGAGCAACATCATCTGCCCCTGTGTTTGCTAATATAGTATTGTGGTTTTGGGTGTCCAAATACATTCTTAACAGTTGTGTTTATAAATATACTAAAATTCATTTGAGGCTTTTAGGTGACAACCCGGTATTATGGCAAGGTAACATGAAATTGCTGGACAAGTTTTTTTCTTATTTGAATGATGTGGGGATTTTTTGAAATTTACAATCACAATTCACCCCCACAGTATTAATTTTTTTGGATGTTGCAGTAACAAAAATTTTGAAAAATTGTGTTATCAAATCTTATATTTTAAGGTTATCAACTTTTTCCAAAGGGTATTTATATTTTACTCATGTACAAAATTTTGGCAAAAGAAAAATCTTGTAAAAGGGCAGATGATTACAGTTTCAAGACTTGTTTCTGACGAGGAGGATTTTTGATTCAAACTGAAAAATTAAAGGGCATGTTTATTGAAAGGCTTATTTTAAGAATTTAGTGGAAAGAATAGGAAAATATATTATAGAAGGAAGAAAGACTAGATATTGTCCAATTGCAAAAATGGAATGCTCATTGACCTGTAGGGGTAAACAAGTTAATGGTGATTTTGGTGAAGCAATGGTAGTTCCATACACCTGTCATTCATTATTGATTAAAAAAACTATTACTAAAACTTGGAAAACTGTTTAAGGGGGGCAGTTTGCTCCGCAGACTTGGAGAGTATCTCAAGCTTGTTTATAAAACGGAGAAATTTGGAAGCTAACTTTTGAGAAAGGACAGAAAGTATGACCTAAAATACTACATAGAAATGAGGAACATATAAGTGCAACATCTGTTCTCAGTGCCCAGCATCCAAGAGTTTTACAAAGTAATGGTAGATTCAACTGTGGCACTTTTGGGGTGGTATATGTTGCACTATGCATATATGTAGTTTTTGGCTGGGTTGCCTTCTGTGTAGAGTCTGCATGTCCTCCCAGTCCCCATGGGTTTCCTCTGGGTACTCCAGTTTCCTTCCACATTCCAAAGACATGCAGTAGATGGATTGGACATTCTAAATTAACCATATGTGTGAGTGTGCATGCGAGTGTGTCATATGGAAGAATAACCATTCCATTAGACCTTCCCATAGAGAGACAGTGGTCATGGACCAGGTGGAGCTGCTTAGTGGAGGTGGGTGCTCTCAAAGGAAAAGGGTAGACCACCCCTCCAAAACAGTATGTTGGCTCATTTCCTAGCACCCAGCTCTCCCTGTGGATGGGGGTGCCTGATAGGTATTCCTGATCAGGAATGACTCACAGGAATACCCAGGTCTCATTCTGCTGGATTGAATAAGTGAATTGGATGAAAGTATAACAGCCATCAGACAAGATCATAGGGACAGAAAACAAACAAGTGTTTGTATGTTATAGAAAATATATATAGATAAATATGTTACTGATTTGAAGTACAAATATTTATTAATATTTCACACACCTTCTGGGATGTCATAATATCTTAATGTTTTCAGAACAAATTCATTACTCTTTAGGTTAAATGCTTCTGGGGCAAGATCAGTAGAGTCTAATGAATTGTATTTAACAGTCAGTCAAGAACAAAACTACTCTGTGCTATTAGAATTATTGGTTTAGTTTGTTTTATTAAAACATGATTAATAATTAGAGCAAACAAAGTACATTTCTTTCTAAATAACAAATCAGTCTGTAATGTTAAACAGTTTCAGGAAACATTCCACACTGGTGCATTATTAGACATTTTGGTTAATGCTGTTTTTTCTCATAGTCTAACATTTAGTTTGACTATAACATGGTATAAAATCAGTGCTTCATGTCCCAAAGAGATAGCTAGATACTCTTAGCAGAATTCAGTGAAACTCGGTTATTCCTTAGTAGTGAATCCTCTTATCTGAAGTAAAAAGGTAAATGAACTCTGTTTTCTCCAAATATCATTATTAGATGATGGATGAGCACTTATAAATATCTACGAAGGTTACCAAGTTTTTGAAGATCTGCTGTATTAAGTAGTGCTGTTTTAAAGTTATGGACGTAATTAGCAAAATCTATGGCTCATTAATAATGGTGTATTATACTATTTTAGTATTACATAGAATATCAGAATTTTAGTTATAATACAAAATGAAATATGTGATGAACTAGAGTGTAAGTGTAGGCCATTGCTTGCTTGAGCTAAAGGGAAGTCCCTGTGTTCATCAGTGGCAGTGGTAAACACTGAATAGCCTGCCTGCCCCTGTGGGAGTGGTTACTGCCTAGAAACTGTAGTTTTATTGGCCATTTTGGGTCAATTCCAAACTCCTTGATCCCCCTCTCTTAAAACCCCCTTTTGCGCGGTTTTGCGCATAGCGCAGTATCGGGCAGCGTAATCAGGTTTAAACTATTCCTGGCTCCACAAAGTCTGCTCTTCACTTTTCCCCTTAGAACTGTTCCAAATCTCAAAGTAAGCACTCTATTTTCCTTCTAAAACCCAGCAGTAGCTAGGGTAAGTGTCTTATAAGTAAGCACTAATAAACTAAAGCACTGCACCCTCTTATACTCCCTTTAAGTACTTGGCTCCCTATTGGTCCTTTTTGATCAAGTCAAAAAGTAATTCCTTATACTATTCTGACATGTCCAAAAGTCAGTTTCAGGTTTACTCTCCAGTCCAGCTGGTGAATATGGGAATCTTGAGGCAATGTTACAACTGCCTTATGTACACAGACCACCCTCTCCTCTTCCCAACAAGCTCAAATATATGTGAGAGATGCAACTATATAGCCAAACTGGAGGCTGAGCTCTCTCAACATAGTACTGGCCCGGTCAGTCTGGAGGAGAAGGTAATCACACACACCACAAATCCAGTCTCACACAGACCTATTGCAACAGCAAACCAAACACATAAACACACAAAAACATACTCAGAGGCTCTAAATAAAAATCTGCCCAAGCAACAGAGACCTCCAAAGCAGATATCCAAGCAACTGCTACCCCACAACAATACCCACGTATCACATAGTTCACAAAGTCAGTGTGCCACACAGTCACAGCCCTTAAGGCTAAACAACACACCTGATACACTTGTAATAGGTGACTCTATTGTCAGACACACTGATGTCCCTCTCACCAGGCTGAACAAGGAGAAGGTCACTGTAAGCTGCCTGTCAGGTGCCAGGATCCGCCACATAACACAAGCACTCAGGTCACTCCAAAGCAAGTACAAATATGACTCCGTCATTGTCCATGCTGGTGTGAATGACCTGAGACGTACCTCCCTGGATTACATGAAAAGAGACATAGAGGAGCTCTCTGATCATGTGGCCCAGGCCGGTATGACCCTGACCTTGAGTAGAATCTTACCCTCACGAAGAATGATACCACAGTATAAAGACAAAAATGATCAATTTCAACAATTGGCTAAAGTATTGGTGTCACTCAAAGGGGATCCAGTGTCTGTCAGCCTGGGATGACATACTTGACAAGCCACGCTGCTTCACTAGGGATGGCTTGCACCTGTCACCCCTGGGTTTTCGAATACTGGCCAAGGCTCTTGCCACTCCCATAGTGCCTTTTTAGGCATGGCTCAAAAGACAAACCCACCTCCTTAGACAACACAAGGAAAAAGAAACTAAGGGTAATGCTGCTCAACGCCAGAAGTCTATACCTCAAGTTGCATGCACTCGAGGCTCTCCCCAGTATGGAGAATATCGATATCTGTGCAGTAACAGAAACCTGGTTCAAGGCTCCCGAGAGCACCCCAGCACTACCAGGCTATACCTCATACCATGCTTTTCGGCCCCAAAACTCAGACCGAACCACAAGAGGAGGGGGAGTATCCATATTCATCAAAGATACCCATACCTCCAGGCTAGTGGCACTGCACGAAGCATCTGAGACCATCCATGTGCAACTAACAGTGGGCAAAACTGCCTTCCAGTTTGTAGCCTACTACAGACCACCCTCCCAAACTCAGGAACCCCACTCAGCTTTCCTGAAGACACTGGAGAATATGAAGGTCTCTCCAAACACCATTATATTGGGTGACTTTAACTACCCAAACATAGACTGGGAGCACTACTCAAGCCTCAACACCCTAGCCCAACGGTTCCTAGAATTTATAAACTCAAATGCTATGGAACAACTGGTCACCACTCCCAATAGAGGGGAAAACATATTGGACCTGATCATCACTAACATGGGGACTCTATGTTCCATACCAGAGGTATACCCCTCATTGGTAAGATCTGACCATAAATTAATCACTATGGACATCCATATCCCGTCCCCACCTCCAGCAAAGGAAACCATGGTCAAAAACTTCTCAAAAGCAAACTTCCCACTTCTCAAAACAGAGGTGGAATCCTTCAACGCCCCAGGGTCAGTGGAAATACGGCCCAAACCGCAGAATCCTTTACAAACACATTCTATGGATACCTACAGGAATGCATGGATCATGCTATCCCAAATAAAACCAAGACACACTCCTCCAAGGGCAGGAGACCTGTCTGGTGAACCCCAGCCATAAATAAGCTGTACAACAGAAGGAGGAAGCTACTACATGATAGAGCAAAATCCCTGAAAGGGAAGGCAACTCTGATCAGTACTAGCAAGAAACTATGATCCCTCATAAAATCATCTAAGGCTAGCTTTGAAAGAAAAATTGCACAAGACGCTAAAGATAATCACAAGGCCTTCTTTAGTTATGTCAGAAACCTGGGTGGAAACTACCAGATATGCTCTGAGTTAGTGCAAAATGACAAAAAATACACTGAACCCGCAGACATTGCCAACATCCTGGCAGACAGGTTCAGAGCAAACTCCCCCCCCTTCCCCCCAAATGAGCAAATGACTATCCCAACAGAGTGTAGCCTCCCTGACATCACAGATGCACAGGTGAGAGCTGCCCTCTCCAAAGCAAAAAACACAGCATCAATGGGACCGGACGGTGTCCAGGGCTGCGTTTTACATGAGCTCCAAGAAGAACTGAACCCTCACTTAAAATCACTATTCAGTCTCAGCCTTACAACAGGATATGTACCCAAAGAATGGCGTACAGCAACAGTGGTCCCACTCCATAAAGGTGGTGCCACAACAGACCCCGGAAACTATCGCCCTATAAGCCTAACTAGCCTGGTCTGCAAAGCTATGGAGTGTATCATCATGGAACTCATAAACAAAGACATTGGGAACCTCCAAATGCTGGATCCTACCAATTCGGCTTTGTTAAGGGTAGATCTTACCTCTTGAACCTGGTCAATTTCTTTGAAACAGACACCAAGGCCATAGACGAAGGGAAGGTAGTCCATACAGCCTACCTTGACCTTGCAAAAGCCTTCGACACAATACCCCACTCAGGTATCATAAATAAGCTCACTAACTTAAATATCAACCCCTATGTCACAAGATGGGTTGCAAACTGGCTTAGGGATAGAACCCACATGGTCAGAATTGCAGGTGCCATGTCAGACTCTAAACCAGTTACAAGTGGCGTCCCACAAGGCTCAGTCCTGGGACCTCTCTTGTTTGGTATATATTTCTCTGAGGTACAGGCTAACACAGGAGGACAATGGCTGACAAAGTTTGCAGATGACTACAAACTGGAGGCCATAATCGACTCACCAGATGACACAAGCATCCTCCAAAAAGGTCTCACTGAGATGGATAACTGGTGCCAAAGCCATGGCCTAAAGCTAAATGCCAAAAAGTGCATAGTCATTCCCTTTGGGAAAAACAAAGTGCCCACAAATTACCACATAGGTGGTAATCCATTAAGTACGGAAGAAGTAATTAGGGATTTGGGGAACCAAGTAGATTGCAATCTCTCCTTTGACAATCACATTGCCAAAGTGGTTAGAAAGACATTCTATATAGCCCACCTTATCACGAAGGGGTTCACATCTAGATCAAGCGAGGTCATTGTGCCCCTCTACTCATCACTCAATCAGGCCATAATTGAATACAATGCCCCATTTGGGATGTACCTTACCCGACACCTGCTACAACTAGAAAGACCCCAAAAGTACCTCACCAAGAGGATCAAGGGAGTCAAACAGATGCCCTACACAGTTAGGCTAAAGAAACTCCAGCTCTACTCAGTTGCTTACCGCCTACTCAGAGGCGACCTGTGCCTGATGTATAAAGCCATGTCCAACCCAGAATTAATGGGCATGCTCCACCTCAAGAAATCCAAATCCATCAGAGCTACACGCTCCAGTGACTTAAACCTCAGCACAGAAATAAATAGAACATGCTGGAGGGACAGATTCATATCCCAGAGGCTCCCCTCACTCTGGAACAAAATCCCAATCCATGTTAGACAGAGCCCCTCAATGACCCTCTTCAAGAAGAATCTTAACGTTTGGATGGGAGATCGTAAATTTACCCCTGGGATCTCTTCTGTGTCACTGCTAGACAGAGGCACGGTAAACTAACCTTAAATGGGCTATCTTCTGTGACCTACTATACAGAGGCACAGTCAACTAATCTAAAAAGGGTGGCGAAAGCAAAACACTCTCTGGCTAGGCTTGTAAATGCCCTAGAGCAGATAGCCTAGTATCAACCTATGAACCTATGAACCTAAAATTTGCACTACCCATGGAATAGTATAACAGCTCCATTTTTGAGTGAATAATTGTTACTAAGTCATAAACTGTGGGGTGGAAGTAACTAAATGTGTGAATAGCATAATACATGAAACGATAACATTATAGAAAATGGTATCTAAAAGTTGTGCCATGATATAAAAGGCTGTGTTATCAGTTAGTGATGAAACAAGAGCAATATTGGGGAAATGAATATATGTTTGTATCCATATCTATAGCCATCTATCTATCTATCCATATGTCTATGCATATGCTTACACTCTAGTTCATCACATATTTCATTTATCATGTGCAGATTTCGGTGCACATATTTTTATTGTTCAAAATGATCCTTCTTTTTCTTTCAGCTGCTCCCATTAGGTGTTGCCACAGTGGATCATCTGTTTCCATTTCTTCCTGTCCTCTGCATCTTCCTCTGTCACACCAATCACCTGCATGTTCTCTCTCACCACATCCATAGACCTTCCACCAGATTTACAAAGCTAAAATCTCTGTTCAGGAGCAGTGTAGCCACTCCTGCATGGAATATGGCCGCCGAGCGATCCACGAACGTGCCATATTGACATGCACCAGCGAGCCGACACTGTTCCTGCATGGAAACCCATGTGGGATGCTAATTACCTCATTTTCTGTTGAAAATCATGCAAATGAGGTAAAATAGTGATCCAGGAAGCAGGTACATAGCCGTGCAGGAACAGTGTAAGCTGCAGAAATGTATTCGGCTACTAGCTGAATACATTTCTGCAAAAATGAAAACGAGCCATGACAGCTCCAATAAAAGCACGTACCCTAATCTGTAGGCATGCCAATGACCAAATACATGGCCATTGGTATGTTAAAGTGTTTTAATTCTTTAAAAATAAAAGTTTATTATTTATTGGCTGATCTCGGCCGTTTAATTATAGGGAAACAGGATTGTGGGGAAAATAAAAGAAGCAATGTGAAATGTCAGTTTTAGGGGAAACCTGCATTTTACCATTATACTCAATGGCAAGCAGAATCAAAACAATGGCAGGGAACAGTGGTTGCTAAGGGGGAAGGCTCTTGTGTAGTGCAGTAACTATGGATTAAGGCAGTGGGGTATGTTAATGAGGGGACTTATACTGAATCACAAAATTCTTCTAAGTGTCAGACTGCACCTAACCATGTAGGTGCTGTAACACCATCATGTTAGCAGGAGGAGCAACTAACATGAAAAGGGGGTATGTCATGCTTGCTGTAAGCACATTGGAGCTCTGTTGTTTGGGTTTGTGCTTAGCTAAGCACAGCTAAGCGAGTGGGGTGCATCTGAGGGTATATACTCTTATTCCACGAACTGAGGAGCATGTTTGTGCCCAGGGGAGGGCCATTTCTTGCTGTTTACACCAACTAAATGGGTCTGCATGGTGCCAGGGCTTAAACAGGAAGGATATAGGAAAAGGAAATAGCAGAACAAGAAAAATGCAGTACAAATCAGCAATATGGGATACTGCAAGTCACAATGGGCCATTGAAAGCACTCAATAATACAGCTGGCATGTGGCTGCATAGCTGAAAATGGGAGGAGATGTAAAAAAATAAAATAAAGGGCAACAGTACAATAAAGGAGAAATGAAGTAGAAATTACTAATATGGGACTGCTGCAACTTACAATGGGCCAAGCAAAGCACACAATAATACAGCTGGCAGGTGGCTGCATAGCTGAAAATGGGAGAAGATATAAAAAAAAGAAATAAAGGGCAACAGCACAATAGAGGAGAAATGAAGTAGAAATCACTAATATGGGAGTCTTGTAACTTACAATAAGCCATGCAAAGCACACAGTAATACAGCTGGCAGGTGGCTGCATAGCTGAAAATGAGAGGAGATGTAAGTAAAAAATAATTAAATAAGGGCAACAGCAGAATAAAGGCAGTCATGCACAAATTACCAGTAATTCCTCAAACACTCACAGTGGCCAAATAAAAGCCACGAGTAATATAGGTGGCAGCTGGAATGTATCATAGTCAGCCAATCATACAGGCAGCATCTGCAGCACAACAGTATAATGTATGGAAACACCTTACAGTCTGTTTTTTCCCACAAACTCTGCACCATCGGTGTATACATGCGGGGGGATTTTAAATGGAAAAATGTTAGGGGCTGCCATTGCTTTGATCTATCAGTATGTGCAAGAGGCTGATGGCAAAGAGGAAGATAATGCTGACAACCGCCACAGACCAAGGAAGAGGAGAAGAGTGTTCAAACCCATGGTAACCTACCAGGGGCTAAATGATCTGGAGATAGTAGAGTGCTACAAGGTGGACAGAGTCATACTTTAGCAAATCACCAAGCTGTGCCGGCCTCAACTCAGAGCAAGAACCAACAGAGGGCAACCCATCCCAGTGGATACCAAGGTATGTGTGGCCTTAAGAATTCTAGCTACAGGTACTTTCTAAAGACCTACTGGAGACATGATGAGGGTCTCACAGGCATCTGCATCCAGGGTACTCCACCAGTTCCTGGATGCCATGCTACCACATGCTGGTGAGCACATTTACTTCCCTGACACCTCTGAGGAGAGGACCAGCAATATGCGTCTCTTCCACCATGTAGCAGAATACCCAGAGGTACTTGGTGCCATAGACTGCACACACATCCACATCAAAGCACCACCCGGTGAACAGGGTAGGGTCTACATAAAATGCAAGGGATTCCCCTCCATCAACTGCCAGGTCATGTGCAATGCCTGGGGCATTAACATGAATGTGTGTGCTGGCAGTCCTGGAAGCTATCACGACTCCCACATCTGGCATTCGTTACAGCTGTACCAGGCATTTGCCAGTGGGGGCAACCTGTATGGCCATCTGGTGGTAGATGCTGGCTATGCACTGGTGGCATAGATGATGACACCCATCAGAAATGCACACACACTCACACAAGAACACCATAATGAGGCGCACGCACAAACCAGGTTCATAAAACAGTGTTGGTTTGGGATGCTCAACTCACAGTTCCCCTGCCTTGACATATCTGGTGGAGCCTTGCAGTACTCTCCAGCCACATGTGCACACATGTTCATAGTATGTGCCATGCTACACAATATGATCCTACAGAAACAACTTCTAGCTTGCACTGCATTTGAATTGTTCTAACTGCTGTTTTATCTACTTTTCTATATATATATATATATATATATATATATATATATATATATATATAAAATACCTTTCTTGTAACTAGTGTAGTCCAGATTCAGATTTGCTGTATCCAGGACTGTATGTAAGCTTCTGAGCCCCCCTCCCCAAGCTTTCTGTGTTGGAGGGAAGCCTTCTAGCTTATCAGTGGGAGTGGTAAGCACTAGGTAACCTATCTACCACATAAGGAGTGGTTCTGGTCCAGAAATTGTAGTTATTGGCAGTTTGGGCAGTTTTTCCATCTCTCTCAACTTTCTGATTTAAAACCCCACATTTGCACTTGTTTCCCCCCTTTCCTGCAACTAGTTTAGTCCAGATACAGATTCTTAGTTTTAGCACTTGAATTTGCTTATTCGTGATTAGCACTTGTTCAGAACTTGTAAGCACTAACTAACCTACTAATTACTACAGCACTCAACCATCCTCATTACCTAGAGGAAAACAGTTTTGGTACTTACTTTCCTCACTTGCTTAGAGAAAAACAGCTCTTGTACTCACTTTCCTCACTTATCTAGAGGAACATAGTTTTTTATTCAGGTATGTCCAAGGGTCAGCTCCCAGTGTTCTCTCCTGTCTATCTGGTGAATCTGGGCATCTTGGGGCAATGTAGAAATTGCCTCATATACACAGACAACCCTCTCCTCCTACCACCCAACACTACAACCTGTGAGAGATGCACTTATCTAGCCAAACTGGAGGAAAAGCTCTCTCCAATCAAGACTGAACTTGACAGTCAAGAGGAGAAGGTAAACACTTGCACCACACCACACTCATCACATGGTCTCACTAAATCTACACCACCAAAATCCACACATAGAAACACAAAAACATTCGCAGATGCCCTCAATAATAATCTGCTCAAGCAACAGAGACCTCCAAAGCAGAAATGCAAACAACCTCCACCCCCCAACACAACCCAAATTACACATAGCCCGCAGACTCATTGTGCCACTCAACCACAGCCAATAAGGCAAAACAATGTACCCAACACACTAGTCATAGGTGACTCTATAGTCATGCACACTGATGTCCCACTCACCAGGCTAAACAAGGAGAAGGTTACTGTCAGCTGCCTGTCGGGTGCCAAGATCCGCCACATAACCCATGCACTCAGGTCACTCCACAACAAGTACAAATATGATTCTGTCATTGTCCATGTTGATGTGAACGACCTGAGATGTACCTCCCTGGACAACATGAAAAGAGACATGGAAGAGCTCTCCAATCTTGTAGCCCAGGCAGGTATGACCCTAACCATGAGTAGCATTCTGCCATCACCCAGAATGATGCCACAGCACAAGGACAAAACGACTGACTTCAACAATTGGCTAAGCTTCTGGTGCCATTCTAAAGGGATCCAGTATCTGTCTGCCTGAAATGACATGGTCGACAGACCATGATGCTTTGCTAGAGATGGCCTGCACCTGTCACCCCTGGGATTCCAGATACTGGCTAAGGTTCTTGCCACCCCTATAGTGCCTTTTTAGGCAAGGTTCAAATGACAAATTCACCACTGTAACAGGGACAGGCAAGCAAAAACTGAGGGTGATGCTACTCAATGCTAGAAGGCTAAATCTCAAAATGCACTCACTCGAGGCACTCCTTAAAAGGGAGAACTTTGATATCTGTGTAGTGACTGAGACCTGGTTCAAGGCTCCAGAGAGCACCCCTACACTACCAGGCTATAACTTATACCACACTTTTCGGCCATGTAACCTGGACCGGAACACCAAAGGCGGAGGTGTGTCCATATCCATTAAGGATATCCACACCTCCAGGCTAGTTGCTCAGCATAATGCAGCCGAGGTTATCCAAGTGCAACTAACTCTGGGCAAAACTGCAATCCAAATTGTAGCTTGCTACAGATCACCCACCATGCCCCAGGATTCCCACTCCTCTTTTCTTGATGTACTGGAAAATATTAGGGTTCAACCAAACACCCTAATAATGGGCAATTTCAACTACCCCACCATTAACTGGGAAAACTACTCATGTACCAACTCCTTTGCTCAAAGCTTTCTGGAATTCATAACCTCCAATGCCCTGGATCAACTTATCCACACCCCCACCAGGGGCAACAATATCCTAGATCTAGTCATTACCAACATGAGTGACTGCTGTTCCACACCTGAAGTCAATGCCTCATTGGTCCGATCTGATCATAAGCTAATTACCCTAGATATCCACATCCTGCCCCCACCCCCCATTAAGGAAACCATGGTAAAAAATTTCTCCAAGGCCAACTTCATGCTTCCTAAGAGAGAAGTGGTGAACTTCATGACACCCATGCAGATGGACAATACAGTTACGACTACTGAATCCTACATAATTGCACTTTATAAGCAGTTACACGAGTGCATGGATCGTGCCATCCCAAATAGAACCAAGACGCTATCCTCCAAAAAAGGAAGCCAATCTGGTGGTCCCCTGCCATAAACAAACTGTACAACAGAAGGAAGAAACTGTTGCAAAAGAGAGTAAAATCCCACGAGTGGAGGAGCTCCCTGGTCAGCCTCAGTACGAAGCTGCGATCTCTGATAAAATTCTCCAAAGCTAGTTACAAAAACAAACTCACCACTGATTCTAAAGACAACCACAAAGCATTCTATAGCTATGTCAAGAATCTCAATGGCAACACTCAGATCTGCTCTGAGTTACAGCACAATGGCACTAAATATACAGACCCAAATGATATTGCCAACATCCTGGCAGATAGGTTCAGCGCTAACTTTACCCCCCTCACACCCCCTAAAGAGCCCATCTCTATACCGGAAGAATGCAAAGTTCCTGTAATCATGGCTGCACAGGTAAAAACCACACTCTCCAAAGCCAAGAACACAGCATCCATGGGACCAGACAACATCCCAGGCTGCGTTCTACACAAACTACAAAATGAACTGGCACCCCACCTGAGTACCATGTTCAGTCATAGCCTCACCTCAGGCTTTGTGTCTGCTGAATGGCACACAGCAATGGTTATCCCACTCCACAAGGGGGGAGCCACCATGGACCCCAGGAACTACCACACCATTAGCCTGACGAGCCTGGTCTGCAAGGCCATGGAATGTATCATCATGGAACTTATAAACAAAGACATTGGTAATCTCCAAACTCTGGACCCCACCCAGTTTGGGTTTGTAAAAGGCAGATCATGTCTCCTAAACCTGATAGATTTCTTTGAAGCCGTCACCAAAGCCGTAGACAAGGGTAAGGTGGTTCACACAGCCTATCTAGATCTTGCCAAGGCTTTCGACACCATCCCCTACTTTGGAATTATAGATAAACTCAATAAACTAGGTATAAATCCCTATGTCACAAGTTGGGTTGCCAACTGGCTCACTGACAGAACCTACACTGTGAAATTAGCAGACTCCAAATCCTTCTTCAGACCAGTGACAAGTGGAGTACCACAGGGTTCAGTCCTGGGTCTTCTCCTGTTTGGTATCTACTTCTCTGAAGTACAGGCTAACACAGAAGGTCTTTGGCTAACAAAGTTCGCAGATGACTGCAAACTAGGAGCCATAATCAAAATTCCTAGCGATGTGGACATCCTACAAAAGGGCCTCACTGAGACAGATGCCTGGTGTCAAAGCCATGGCCTCAAGCTCAATGCCAAAAAGTGCATTGTCATCCCCTTTCGTAAAAACTCTGTACCCATGAACTACAACATAGGTGGTAGTATACTTAACACCGAAAGTGTGATAAGAGACCTTGGGACACAGGTGGACAGTAGTCTCTCCTTTGATAATCACATCGCCACAGTAGTCAGGAAATCCTTCAATGTGGCACACCTCATCACAAAAGGTTTCTCATCCAGAAAAAAAGAGGTCATTGTTCTCCTCTGCTCATCACTCATTAGACCCATTATAGAGTACAACACCCCTTTTGGTATGTACCTCAGAAGACATCTACAACAACTGGAAAGGCCGCAGAAATACCTCACAAAGAGGATTGCCAGCCTCTAACAGATGCCCTACAAAGACTGTCTTAAAAAACTCCAGCTTTACTCCATCGCATATCGCCTTCTCAGAGGTGATCTCTGCCTAACATACAAAGCTATGTCAAACCGAGAGCTGTTGGACATGCTCCACTTAAAGAAATCCCAATTCCTCCGAGCTACATGCTCTAGGGACCTAAACCTTGTCACCACAATAAACAGAACATGCCGGAGGGATAGATTCCTGTCCCAGAGACTTCCCATACTCTGGAATAAACTACCTATCTATATTAAACAAAGCTCCTCATTAGCACTCTTTAAGAAAAATCTTGATGATTGGATGGGAAATAGGAAATTCACCCCAGGGATCACCTCTGTGGCTCTGCTCGACATTGGCACAGGAAAATAATTTTCTTGGGTGGCAAAAGCCAGGGTACCTTTTTGGCTGGGCTTGTATACGCCCCAGGGTCAATAGCCTAGTACCTACCTATGAACCTATGAACCTATGAACTACAGCAGAAACAGCATGGGGAAGGGCCACACAGCCCACCACCATTGCCAAGGTCCTCACAGGCACAGAGGGACTCACAGGAGGAGGCCCCAAAGCCTGCTCCCATAGGCAGATGAAGGCATGCCTAGTATGCTCATGCCTTGGCAAACAGGCAACGCATAGCACACACACTGACACTGTAGGAACCCCAGGGACTGACAACTCTCTCTGACTTGCACACACAGTAAAATGGATGACACACACATCACATTACATGTAACTTACCATGTACAGGCAGTGTATTGTGTGCATCCAACATAGACAGCCCTCAAGCACCATCCTCATAACTGCTGCAAGCACAAGGTAAGTCAGTCTTCTTAACAATAAATGAATGGGATAATATGTTCTGCTAGCATATCTATGGTAATGCTGCATACATGTAAGGGAATGGGGTGGCCTACTGGGATTGCAACACACAACTAACAGCTATGTGGGACACCAGGAAATGTCTGGCCAAATCTGGCCTCCACACACTATGCAGTAGTACCCAAGGTGGCAAATCCCACTGCAGTATATGCGTGGGGACAACTAAGTGGGGAGGGTCATAGGTCACAGGCATGGATGTCAGGGTGGGGATCCCATAACCACCCCTCACACCCATACAGCAAGTTTGAAGTCTGAAACTCAAATGTATGCCAGTACAATCTGACTTGGGGTTTTTTACTGATATGCCTCCAGTTCCCAAAACAGGGCACAATAGTATGGTAAATGGAACCAAAATGTAAAACAAATATCAGCACAGTCTGTGCAAATGTGTACAGTGGACAGGTGTGCCCCTCCCATATACCCACACAAATGCAGTAACATATATGTTTGCATGTAAATAGCAGTATAGCATACATTGGCAGGGCTGTACCAATACACATGAAAACATGTTGCCTGTCCATAATATGCTGGGGACAATGAGCTATGTGTATGTGCGGTTAATACTGTCTGGATCTGGCCAGCGTGTTCTCCTGGCAGTTGTCTTGTACTGCCCTAGGTACAGCACTGCCTTTGATAGGGCCATGTGCAGATAACTGCAGTGCCAACTGCTATGCATGTCAGTGAGACCTACTGTTCTGCCACTGACATAGCTGGAAGTCACAGTGCTATGTGAAATATGCTACACATATTAGTGGCATCTTGAAGGATGTGTAGCAGAGGTCCCAAGGCTTTTGTGAATATAAGTCCTTTCTGGTACTGTTGCCAGTGGTCATTCTCAATAATCCTTTTTCTTATGTTTGCTTTTACAAATAATAGACATGCCTGCACAGTTGAATGTACTTTATACCCACACCCATAACTCCCAACCTCTGACAGCAAGATGTCTGGACAAGGGCAGAAATAAAAGTGGAACAAAGGCACAATGATAGGCATGTGTTGTAAATATAATCCTTACATACTGAGAAAGGTGGTAGGGTGAGGGGTTTTCAGTAGTGGGAATTGTCTGAAGGTTATGTATTCAGAAACAGTAATGTCTGTATTATTTTGTAACATCACATTTCAATTCTATGTAACTAACTTGCCATAAAAACACAAGTTTACATAGAAAGGCTGAAACCTCTAGCCAAACACCTGGACAACCTGCCAAAAAATGTTCAAGTCAGAGGTATGCAGACACAAGGATATGACATCTCAGGTTAGAAAGATACCACACAAGCAGGAGATCGCCAGCTAGTATAGCACCAGCTTGCTGGACTGTTTACACAGCTGTGTGTCGTTAATTCACTGGCTGCAGTCGCACCTCACAAATGGCCTTGTTGGACAAGAATTTACATAGCTGCCCTCATAATATTGGTCTATGCATCATACAACTAGTTTTGCTCTGGTAAAGCACTATGATTATCTGAGGATGTCTGGCACTAGGTAATGACACAATATATTGCAGTTTCAGACTACAGATATGCCAGAAAATGTCTGCTAACAAAGCAAGTACCATGAGGAAATTCCTGTGTACTCCTGAGAGGTATGACCGTAGCACATAAAACCCTGGACTGGAGTACACCTATCTCTGGAATGAAGTCCCACCCTAACTATAGAAGGTCACACTGGGCATGCCCCTACACTTAGAGAATCACACGACATGTTGGAACCCACATCAGAATATATGACTGTATTGTGTATATATGTCAGTGCATACAGACAGCTATGTACACCTCAGCTGTTCCCATATGCAGACATCAGACAGGATTACCCTCAGCTAGCTGTAGGTGGCCCATATGTGATATATCTGCATCTGTTGCATGAGATACACACACACGCACACACAGACACACACACATATATGGGCAACATATAACATATGTCAAGCATGCACACACATATATGTGAGGAACTGGGAGACAGACAGTGATACAGAGAGAGACACAGGGGGGCACAGACTGACTGAATCACATACACGGATACCCTGAATGGCATACAGTGATGTCCTGCTGTAGACAGTGGCATACCAGTTGTAAACAGTTGCACGTGCTAGCATAAAAGGTAAGCCCCATTGTGTAACAGTACTGAGGTTGAGTTTATAATATCACATCACCCACCTGTGTGTGTGTGTGTGTGTGTGTGTGTGTGTGTGTGTGTGTGTGTGTGTGTGTGTGTGTGTGTGTGTGTGTGTATGTGTCTCCATCGGTCCAAGTATTAGGAGACTCTTCCCACTAGTACACTTCACATTGCCCTATTTCACAAAATCTGCTGCTTTTATTAACCTTAGAAGTACCATTGGACACTGATCACTGATAAAAGCTCTGTAGTGCATGCAATAACTGTATAACACTACAGTAGAAATAATTAAATAGGTAGGGGCTCTAATTTCAATACTGCAACTGTGTGAGTGTGTGTGTGTATGTGCGTGTGTGTGTGTGTGTGTGTGTGTGTGTGTGTGTGTGTGTGTGTGTGTGTGTGTGTGTGTGTGTGTGTGTGTGCGTGTGTGTGACAGTTGTATATGTGAGAGTGATGGGGTGTATGTTTGCTTGTTTGTAGATGAAATAGTTTTAGGCCATTCCCACCCCACAACACTTCGCAGTGCCCCACTTTATCAGTCCTACTGATGTAATTCCCCTTATTGGCACCTTTGGCCAGCTGTTAATCCAGTAAGCTCCGTAGCATGTATGATAGCTGTATAACACAATAGTACAAATCACTAGCTAAAAAGGGGTTCTAATCTCAGATCTGGCAAATTTACCCAAACAGCAGAGACCTCCAAGACAGAAATGCACTTGACCACCACAGCACAAACCACAGGACACATAGCTCACCTCCACAGTGTGCCCCTCAACTTAAGTCCCCAAGGCTAAACACCTTGCCCAGTACACTAATCAAAGGTGACTCAATAGTAAGGCACACAGATGTCCCACTCACTAGGTTGAATAAGGAGAAGGTAACAGCCAGCTGTTTATCAGGTGCCAGAATCCAACACATAACACATGCACTCAGGTCACCCCACAACAAGTACAAGTATGAATCTGTCATTGTCCGTGTGGGTGTGAATGACCTGAGACATACCTCCCTGGACTACATGAAAAGAGACATGGTGGAGCTCTCAGATTATGTGACCTAGACAGATATGACCCTAGCCCTGAACAGTATAGTACTGTCACCCAGAATGATACCGCAGTACAAAGAAAAAATGATTGACTTCAACAATTGGCTAAGATTCTGGTGTCATTCTAAGGGGATCCAGTATCTGTCTATTTGGGATGACATGACTGACAGACCTCGATGCTTTGACAGAGATGGCCTGCATCTGTCACCCCTGGGTTTCCGTGTACTGGCTAAGGCTCTTGCCACCCCTATAGTGCCTTTTTAGGCAGTGTTCCAAAGACCAAATTACCACTGTAACAGCTATAAATAAATGCAATCTGAGGGTTATGCTGCTCAACGCTAATAGTCTAAATCTCAAGATGCACTTGCTCAAAGCACTCCTCAAAATGGAGAACATTGACATTTGTGCTGTAATGGAGGCCTGGTTTAAAGTGGCATAAAGCACCCCTGCGCTACCAGGCTATAACTCATTCCACACTTTTTGGTCCCAAAACATGGACTGAAGTTAAAAAGGCAGTGGTGTTTCCATATTTATAAAGGATATGCACACCTCCAGACTAGTAGCCCAGCATAACGCATCTGAGATACTTCAGGTACAACTAACATTGGGTAAGATGGCGATCCAGGTCATAGCCTGCTATAGGTCCCCAACCATGTCCCTAGACTCTCATTCTACGTTCCTAAGCACACTGGAATCTATCAAGGTCCAACCCAGAACTTTCTTACTAGGAGACCTTAACTTCCCCTCCAGTAACTGGGAAAACTGCTCAAGCACCAATATACTGGCCCAACGCTTCCTAAAATTCCTCAATTCCAATGCCCTGAACCAGCTCATTCTGACCCTCACTAGAGGAAGCAACATCCTTGACCTGGTTATTACTAACATGGGTGACTGTTGCTCTACACCAATAGTCAGTACCTCCCTGGTCAGATCCAACCATAAATTAATCACCATGGAAATCCACACCTCACCCACACCCACACAAAGGTAACCACCTTGAAACACTTCTCCAAAGCTGACTTTGCACACCTAAAACCAGAGGTGGCTAACTTCATGGCACTCACGCCAATGGAAAATAGCTGCATGACTACCAAATCATACACCAATGCACTGTACGAACATGTACACAAATGCATGAAACTAGCCATACCCAACAGAACCAAGATGCTCTTCTCCAAAAAAAGGAAGCCAATTTTGTGGTCCACTGCCATCAATAAACTCTACAACAGAAGGAAGAAACTGTTGCAGAAAAAGGTGAAGTCCCAAAACTGGAAAAACTCCCTTATTAGCCTCAACAAAAAGTTAAGATCCCTCATCAAATCCTCTAAAGCCAGCTATGAAGGCAGAATTGCGGCAAACACTAAAAACAATCACAAAGCCTTCTATAGCTATATCCTCTACGGCATACCCAAATTAGCTCTGAGATACTGCACAATGGTACCATATATACTCAGACAGATTCAGTGCCAACTTTACCCCTCTATCCCCCCCAAAGGACCAATCACAATACCAGAAGAATGCCAGGCATCCATCATTACTGCAGCACAGGTTAAAGCTGCATTGTCCAAGGCCAGGAATACACCTTCCATGGGACCCGATAATATCCCTGGCTGTGTTCTACATGAACTACAAAGTGAATTGGCACCACATCTGTGTACCCTGTTCACTCACAACCTCACCTCAGGCTTTTTCCCTACCGAATAGAGAACTGCTACAGTCATCCTTCTCCATAAAGGGGGAGTGACTATAGACCCTGGGAATTATCTCCCCATTAGCCTAACAAGTCTGATATGTAAAGCTATGAAGTATATCATCATGGACCTGATTAAAAAAGATATAGGAAATCTCCAAACTTTAGACCCCATGCAATTTGGCTTTGTGAAAGGGAGATCATGCCTGCTCAACCTGGATGACTTCTTTGAGTCAGTCACCAGGGCTGTGGATGAAGGTAAATCAGTGCATACAGCCTACATCAATCTGGCCCAGGCCTTTGATACCATTCCTCACTCAGGAATTATTGATAAACTCACAAAACTAGGCATCAACCCCTGTATCACTAGCTGTGCTGCAAATTGACTCACAGTCAGAACACACAGTGTGAAAGTAGTGGACTCCAAGTCAGACTGCTGACCAGTCATGAGTGGATTCCCACAGGGATAGGTCCTGGGTCCTCTCCTGTTCAGCATCTACTTATCAGAAGTCCAGGCCAACACAAAGGGACTCTGGCTGACCAAGTTCACAGAGGACTGCAAGCTGGGAGCCATTATTAACACCCCAAGTGATGCAGACATCTAACAGAAAGGCCTCACTGAGACCAATGACTGGTGCCAAAATCATGGCCTTAAGCTTAATGCCAAAAAATGCGTCGTCTCCTTTGGTAAAAACTAATTTCCCACTAATTACCACATTGATGGGACCCCACTGAACATTGACTGTATTATAAGAGATCTGGGGATGCGAGAAATCTTAATGAGTGGATGGGTAATAGAAAGTTCACCCCAGGGATCACTCAAATGGCCCTACTTGATAGAGGCACTGGGAACTAACGTTGGGCAGCATGATGCCAGGGCACTTCTATGGGCTAGGCTTGTAAAGGCTCCAGGGCCATTAGCCAAGTACACACCTATGAACCTATGAACTCAGGTAAAGGGATAGTGCTATGGTTATGTGGGGGCTATTCTATTATTCTGACTATGGCATGATTTGGCCATGTCCCAGCTCTGACAACCACTGCTTTCACAACCAGAGTTACAACAGACCAAAGATGTTTATGTATTGTATTTTATTTTGCATTCGTTTACCAGAGTAGTAAACTGGTCACAACTGAAAGTGTGAATGTACTACCTGGGAAAAGGGAGACAGTAAGCTGCACATATCAAAAACAGAACAGAAAGCAACAATTATAACAAAAAACGCATGGTAGCAATTAATAGATATAGCATCAATTATGAGAGATACACACATTTTATGATTTTACATGATTATATTTCAGGTGGCAACCAAGACGAGCTCCATTTTAGGGTGGCACAGTGGTACACATACTGCGGGGTAGTAAGAGTCAAGACAGGGGAGCATGAGGAGATGGATTTAAGAGTTAGTAACAGTTAAGAGAAAGTTAGGTTAGAGGTCGAGAGGCTCTTACATTATGTGACATGCTCTGTGGCAAGTACAATTTGATTTGGAATTGAAGAATATTTTACGTTCAGCTTAATGAACACTATGTGATCATAACTGTTCATATATATCTACAAAATAAGTGGAAGGACTAATACATAGTTTTATTAGTGAACCCAAGTATCACAAGGCAGGACATCTTGTTTCCTGATGATAATGGGGGCAGCAGCTTGGATTCCATGGCTAAAAACTAGACTGTCTCATGAGAATCAAGACAGGTATCACAGGATAAGTGATAATACAGATAGCAGTAACAAGCACCTACTGGTGTGAATTTCTAGCTCTAACCCATTATATTCCTTTCACATGCCATACAGGAATAAGGCATGCAAAAAGAGGACTTATGCAGAATTTCTATTCGCCAAGGATTGCAAAGGAAGTGAGAGAGTAATGCAAGACACATGAGCTATGCAAGAGTGTTGACAAGGCTATAGATAAAGCTAAAACTGCTTTAATGCCTTTGTTCTTATTCAGGAACCATTTCAGAGAGTAGCTATCAGCATAGTGGGGCCTGTTAGCAATATAAGTCAGACAGGTAAAATGATATATGGTGGTTGTAGACTATTAGATACCCTGAGGAGGTGGCTTTCTTCTCCATTGTGACAGGGAAGGTAGCCAATGCAGTATTACAAATTTGCAGTAGGGTAGGTTCTGAAGAGTTTTATTGCCCAGCAGAGGTGCCAGTTTTATGTCAGGTGTACTGCCTGTTTGGGGGAGTCTTGTGTGGTAAAGCATTTAAAGACTCCCCTTAACTATCCACAAACCAATGGTCTGGTAGTGAGTGTGAGGCTGCCAGCCCAGCTGGCTGGAATTTTGTAAATAATTCTATGTAATTAGTGAATATTAATATGATTTGGATGCTTGTCTTATAAATGTAAGAAAACTATATGTTAAGTGGATATTAAACTACTGGTGCAGAAGTGTGTGCTAAACTGTATGTTAACTACTGAGCTTCAAGAATGTAACCACAGTGTGCCCTACTGGGAAAGAACAGAAATGTCTATAAACTATATGCTTATGCAAATATATGTGTTCATAGTAGAAGATAGAACATACACAGTTAACTTGCAAACTCTGAGAAAATAAGTGAAGGGGTCAGCAAGAAGACAGGATGGCTACAGCTAGAAGTTCTTTCTATTGTCTAGAAACATAAATAATTACAGGTTTCAAATGTAAAAGTGTTTAACTGTTTTACAACTTCCAATTCTAGGAAAACTTCTGATTGAGAAGTATTTTTGATACAGAGGTAGTACATTTTAAGCTTCTGTTATCCTGGAAACTGAAAGAAGAGGTGACAAAGAGTGATGTCATCCAGTTGACCCAGCAGTAATGTGTTGTTATTAATTTAAGAAGTATCTCTCAGAGAAAGTCTGTGTATTTTGTATTTGTCTTTGGATCTGACTACATCCTCTCATCAACACTTGCCTTGCTAATAGTAAGTAACTAGATTACAGTGATTTCTCTTACAGATAGATAGGAATATAGTACAATCAGTTTAGATGTTTTATGTATTTATTTGAGACTGTCCTGCAATGTTGTTTTAAAATATTTCCTGTGATTCTGAACTCTGTAGTCACTGTTCTGAGTTACTGCGTATTGTCTTGTTCATTTATTGTTTATTATTAAATTTATTTAAATATTTTAATTGTGACTGGTTTGTTTAGAGACATGTAAGCTCTTAGAGTACTTGCATATGCATTTGGTGACACTGTATAGGCCACTCCTAAACAGCCTTGGCCTTGGTCACACTTACCATTTGGATAATAGTAACATTACACAGTAAGACTGGTCACCCTTTGGAAAGGGCCTTAAAGTAGCTGATAAGAGGTTCTGGTGCCAGTGCTAACTACCTTATGGTCTAGGGAGAAGGGAGCATAGCTAGTAAACCTGTGCCAGCCTTTCCCAACTGTGTGTTTGTGCATAAATCAAATCTCAAAGTAAATGCGTGTGTGTGTGTGTGTGTGTGTGTGTGTGTGTGTGTGTGTGTGTGTGTGTGTGTGTGTGTGTGTGTGTGTGTGTGTGTGTGTGTCAGCTACTTGGGCAGGGACACAAAGCACTGGTTGGACAGAGAGACTGCTGGGAGAACTTGGCTTGGAACCCTGGGTAAGGCCTCAACTCTATAGCTGTGCCAGTGGGGAGTCTTATTGGGGATCTGGAGAGAGAGAGTGAGAAACCAGCCCCAGACTGACTGATCTCTGTGTGCTCTTAAGGGAAATTGTACTTCACTGTGTGTGTACTTGTCATCCTCCCAATGTGTACATCCCTCACTGGTGCTAGCAGTGAGGATAGGCTCCTTGATTACTGGGCCTGTGCAGGGGCATCACAGTGAGATTAAACCATTCATAGACCAACCAGTTCAAGCAGGAAGAGGGCAGCTTCCTGACACATCTTCTAGTGACATACAGAAAGGTGACCCAAGATACAACACAATCAAGGGTTAAAGGCAAGCACCCTTAAATTCTGTAACAAGAATGGCAGGGCTGACTATTAAGGTCTACAAGTGTAAGGAATAATAAAAGCACCTTTCCCAGTTCATAGAATGGGTGATGATAAGATTCAACCAGTGTCTGTCAAAGTGGAGATTATTGAGGAAGGGCATAAATCTGTTACCAAAAATGCCTAATACAATAGCCTTTTAAGACAAAGAATTAGATAATGTACCAGAAGAATTCACCTTCATCTCAAGCTTTGATTTTTATGGCATCTCAAGAAAAATTACTTGAGGTCTTGAAGGAGGAAGAGATATGAGTTTTATATACAAATATAACAATGTTTTTGTCTGAATCAGAATGTTATAGAAATGTGAGCTGCACTTAAACATCATGTTTATAGGTGTGAAAGCAACTTTTCAAATTGAAAAGAGTTTGGATGCATCTTTATGCATGTGAACACTTTTTATAAGAAAAGAAAAGTGGGATATGCAGCCTTTAAAAATATAAAGTTTAAAAGATTGTTTCCAAAAGAGAAAGACAAAATGTACTGTGTTTATGGCATGAATATTCATGGTCGGGAAGGAGATGGCTTTTACATCACTATGGGTTCCAGCTCCAATTATTCTGGATTAACATAGAAATATGTATGTATAAAAACTATAATAGATTGTTATGCTCTCATACTTTTCCTTTTTTTCATATAGTAATTCTGTTTATTATTGCTTACTACAATTAATATATTCTCATTCAAGTGCAATTCCAGTCACTTCCTTATGTGCAATATCATTCAATCTCACCTATGTGTGTACAGTGTACATTTTCTTTTCATGTGTTAATCATCTAGTAGTCAATGTTGTTCATTGTGTATAAATAGTGTACAAGCATGTGCGTCAGCTACCTAGACATTTGCTTTTGTACTATAGTTTTTGTTTATTCTTTAATACCTATCATGTCTTGTCTTTTTGTGCATGTTTCTTTGTTTTTTCCCTCTAGAAGAGCTGACACTCGAAATTTTGTTTAGGTAGCACTTGCGTTTCCAAAACGATAATAAAGTTTCTTTGAGTCTTTGAATCTTTGGGTTTTGCCAAACTGTTAATTTAACAGTAGGGTTGCTACCTTTTGTTGTGGCTAAAACCAGAGTCAGGCCACACCCCTTGCATCACAAGTAACCCTGCCCATTCCCACCCTCTATCCCGCCTACATTCCAGCCATTTTTGTGAGGTCACTATGACACAATCTGCCAGGGAATGCCCTCTTTTTCCGTTCCTAATGCCTGCTTTCGGACGATTTACTATGCTTTTCTGTAAAAAAGCATAGTAACTCAGCCATTTTAACAAACTCTGATAGTCTGTTTCCTTTTTTGAAACAGAATACCGGAGTTTGTACAGTGCTTTCCAGACTACCAGAGAAATTATTTGATTTCCAGATAGTCCAGAAAAAAACAGATGTGTAGCAAGCCTATTTAACAGTCTGGCATAACTAATTTACAATTACTTGCCTATGCTAATCCAGTATAATAACAGCTGGAACCCAAGGTGACATAAGCATTTCCTGCTTGCCTATGAATATTCATGCCATAAACAGTAGTTAATGTTGTCCATTGTATATAAATAGTGTACAAGCATGTGCGTCAGCTACCTAGACATTTGCTTTTGTACTATAGTTTTTGTTTATTCTTTAATACCTATCATGTCTTGTCTTTTTGTGTATGTTTCTTTTTTTTTCCCTGTAGAAGAGCTGACACTCGAAATTTTGTTTAGATAGCACTTAGTTTCCAAAATGGCAATAAAGTTTCTTTGAATCTTTGAATCTTTGGGTTTTCCAAACTGTTAATTTAACAGTAGGGTTGCTACCTTTCATTGTGGTTAAAACCTGAGTCAGGCCACACTCCTTGCATCATAAGTAACCCCGCCCATTCCCACCCTCAATCCCGCCCACATTCCAGCCATATTTGTGATGTCACTATGACATCATTTGCCAGGGAATGCCCTCTTTTTCTATTTCCAATGCCTGCTTTCGGACGATTTACTATGCTTTTCTGTAAAAAAGCATAGTAACTTAGCAGTTTTAACAAGCTCTGATAGTCTATTTCCTTTTTTGAAACAGAATACCGGAGTTTGTACAGTGCTTTACAGACTACCAGAGAAATTATTTGATTTCTGGATAGTCCGGAAAAAAACAGAGGTGTAGCAAGCCTATTTAACAGTCTGGCATAACTAATTTACAATTACTTGCCTATGTTAATCCAGTATAATAACAGCTGGAACCCAAGGTGACATAAGCATTTCCTGTTTGCCTCTGAATATTCATGCCATAAACACAACTTGGTACTTACTTTGAGTCTTCTGCATTCAGAAGCAATTTTTAAACAAATTTTATCTTGAAATACATGCAAAATGACTTTTTGTTTTTGTATAAAAATTGTTTACATGCATAGAGATGCACAGAATCACTTTTTTATACAAAAACAAAAGGTCATTTTGCACCTTTAGACATTATTTTTAACTCTGATAATACCTGCAACAGATAAGAAAATATGTAATTTAATTTAAATGTGAGATTCTATGGCATGACAATACTGGTAAACTTGTGGCATTTTCTTTCTGCAACTGTAAAAAAAAGAAGGAGCATGTAATTTGCAATTGATGTATAAATGTTCTTGTCTTATGCTGAGAAGCACTACTATACATAGAATGTGAAATGCATGGCACACATGTGAAGCAAACTGTTCTGTAACTGCGGGATCTATGACTTTTCTTGGGCAAAAAGCCAAGGACCCATAACATGCAATTGTTCAAATTCTTCACAGAGAGACTTGACCAACAACAGGTAAACAGTCAATAATGTGTAACTGCAGAAAACCAGTTTAATGCCTTTTGTATAAGAAAAAAAAAGATATTAACCAAATTGCTGAAAAGGACCATAGCAGTGATACTATGTCAGAAAACTTTTGCAGAGAAATGCTGTTGTGATGCTGTTGTGCCAGGTTTTTTAAACTTTTGCCTCTGTTAAAATTATATTTAGACATTCAGCTAGTACATCTAATACATCTACACTCAGTAATTTTGTCATGCACAGTTACTAAAGAAATTAGCTGTATTTGTTTCTTTCTTGCAATCGATTTGTTCAAAATGTGTGCTTTCCGTTTCTAAGTGCAGTTGCATATCTTTCTATAAGTAACTGTTAGATAAACTATTTTTATTTATTCACTATTAAACAGTTTGGCTCTGTTTCAGGTATTCATTAATTGATGAGAAAATATTTATTAATAAAGTGTTACAAACTGCTAGCATCCACCTCTAATTGGCCAGATTGTTTTGCTACACAGTATTATTTGGGTTTGCTATTCTTTGGCTTATTAACAAGAGTGAAACAGTAACTGGGTGAGTCCCAAGATGATAATCTGAGGTGGCAGCTGTTTACTACTGTGAGCCATGGAAAAGGCTGTAATGTTGGGGAATATTACCTGCCTTCCCTGGAATTTAATGTGTGAGCTCAGCATAGCTCTCAAACTCTTAACACAAGAATCTGAGCCAACCCATGACAAAAATCCCAAGTTGGAGACAGAGTTTTTAAACATTGCTCTAAATAACTTCTCAGCCTTTTGGATAAGATCAATTGTAAGGCATACTTAAAAAGTTGTAGAATAACAGGTTTTGCATTGGTTTTCTGAATGATATAACGTCTGTAACTCAAATATCTGTCATTATTTAGTTACTACAATTCTCATAATTTGCCAGAAAACTACTTTTATGATGAAGAGAGCAAAAATATGATTTGTGAAATGAGGGACAGTGAGAGCTGTGTGTGTGTGTGTGTGTGTCTATGTGTGTGTGTGCGTGCGCACGTGTGTGCATGTGTGCGTGTGTGCATATGTGCACGCGCACGTGTGTGTGTCTGTGTGTTTGTGTCCATGTTAATGTAAGAACTTATTTAAAATGCAGTTTCCATGGGGAAATAAACACTGGAAAGCACTGAAACACAGAGAGAGTAATAAAAAGGGGACCTGTGGAGCTAGGCAAAATTTTCAGCTTGGAAAGATGTTCAGTGTGAGCCTTTTCTTGACTGAGGAGTATGAAGGCCTTATCCAGAGTAACAGTAAATATTCTCTGCATATTTTTGGGACCTGGCTCCACTTAAAGTATTCCGTTATTCATACTGGTGTGGTCTTTTGTATAATTTATTCTGCTTGGCATCAGTGGTGTGACTTGAGAAACTGTTCCCCTGTGGTGAATCATATTGGTTTGCAGTGGTGAGATTCAAACCCCATCTGACCTTCAAACTGCTTTATTGTTGAATGGTAGAGGTGGAATTCAAACCCTATTTATATTTGGTATTCACACTAAGAAATGTGGGGGGCAAGTCATTTTTGACTTGAGAACAAGATATTCAGGTTTCCTTGTTCCTACTACTCTTAAATGCATGCAGAGTCACATTTACATGAACTGCCAATGCATTTGTGCTTAAGTACACACACATTTTGGAAGTATGTGTCCTTTGATGGTATTTTTTTTTGCAATATCTTTTGAGATATATATATATATATATATATATATATATATATATATATATATATATATATAAAATATATATATATATATATATATATATATATAGATAGATAGATAGATAGATAGATAAAGCTTATTTAGCTAGTCTAGGCAACTTAAATGCAATTTTTTAAATTAAATTATTGTCTACATCTGACATTGCCTTTTGGAATGCAATTTCCTTTGCATGTGGGTATGTTCCATTGATCTAATGATGACACAACTCACAGAGCCTGCTGGAAAGCTGAATGAGTTCATGTAATCTAAGTGCAAGTCAATAGCACATGGGCTAGTGATTACTTCTTCCTTGACAGGCTCACTTTAAACTCACCCTTCCTTGACTCTGTTTTGGGCCATTCATCAGGTACCCTATTTTGCCTGCATGAAGAAGACATAATCCTTATTACAATGTGGATGCTGTAGTAACACACCCTATCTCTATCTGGCAGTTAGTGCAGAGGATTAAGGCTACATGATGCTAATGAGCTTCATCTTGTTCTTCTGGGTTTGATTCCATGAGTCTCCATTTGATTATTGTATATGTGACTCTAAGCTTGTTATTTAACCAAACACTGCTGACAGGCCTCCACTAAAATGGATATCAACCCAACTAGACAACCTATTTAATGAAAATAATGCCAGTTACCTGTGAATGCCCACACTGCCATCTTGCTCTGCAGTTATGTAGGCCAGGCCATAAATTAGTAATGGTGTTTGTTGCAGCCTGTGTTATGCCTTCACAGTGACAAAAAATGATGATCTTTTTAAGGCAATGTAATGATTTTTTTCTCTTTTTTTATCTCATCAAAAATTGCTTGGTTAATCTATATACTGCAAAACAGGAAGTGATTAAACTCTGCCAGTAAATTATCAGCAATAAGAACTCATTTTGTTTAACATTTAATGCCCAGTAACCATCTGTTATTTCTTTTTCATCATTGCTTTCTAAAGGCAAACATGATTTTTAAGATAAAATATCTATAAGATACTTATGTTTTCTAAGTCCCTACTTACAGTATGTCTAGATGTTGCACATAATTAGCTTTTAAGCATGTATTATATCTTTTGTAAGAGCACTTTAATCTGTTCTATTATTGAACAGAAAGGATTAGGTTCTCCGTCATTGTATAGCAGGAAGCATAATGTGTTTAATGGAACAAAATTTTCACTATACGCCCTAAGAGAAAAAATGATATTCAGAACTTTATCAAGTGTCATAATGAAGTGATCCAACATGGCCCTATTCAGACATATAACAAACACATACCATAAAGGGAAATGCACTGTTCTTAGATATATAGATTTACAGACAAAATTAACAGAAATTTTTGTTACATGTATGATCATAATCACTTCATAAGGATAACTAAACTGGAACTAAATTCCATATTGCAGTAGACATACTGTAGAGTAAAAGTAGTAACAGCTGAACTTCAAGTGAATTTTAGCATTTATTTTCTTAAGCACTTTACAAATGGTAATAATACAAATAACACTGAAATAACAAGATGTAGCTGAACAGGTATTCAATTTATCAGGCATCCCAAAAGTCTCTGATTTGAAGTCAGAAAGGTTACTGTCAGGTGTATGCCTTGTGAACACTTGGTGGTAATTATTTCTGATTCAGAAGTAACCCTACCATTGTGCTACACCAAGAGGAGGTGCAATTCAAAGTCAAAGTGAACTTTATTGTCATACAGATCAACAGAGGAAAAAGTGCATATCATTGCATGAAATTTCGATACTCATGCTCGTACCATAAGAATTACAGTTTACAGAAGGAAGACAGATTAAATTAATAATATTTTAAAAATGCTAAAAGTAGAATTCAAAATAAGATGCTAAAAATAAATACAGAAAAAAAATTGTGAAAGCTTTTTACAACAGAAACAAAAACGAATACAACAGGAACAGATTTAGTAGAAATATAAGGATATATAACAAACAGTACTATAAATAAATAAAGAGGCACACGTAAAAAAATTTACCCACCACCATTATATGCCATAAACTTACAGTTTACAGTTTTCATAGAGCAGATAGAGACGTGTAAAGTGAGCTATGTAGAGTTATGTAAATAACAATGACATATTGCACATAAATAATATTTTACCCATATATTTTACAACAGAAACAAAAACGAATACAACAGGAACAGATTTAGTAGAAATATAAGGATATATAACAAACAGTACTATAAATAAATAAAGAGGCACACGTAAAAAAATTTACCCACCACCATTATATGCCATAAACTTACAGTTTACAGTTTTCATAGAGCAGATAGAGACGTGTAAAGTGAGCTATGTAGAGTTATGTAAATAACAATGACATATTGCACATAAATAATATTTTACCCATATAGCGGGTTAGCCTATGGATTTGTTGTTCAGCAGTCTGATAGCATGTGGGAAGAAGCTGCTATGGAATCAGGATGTCCTGCAACTAATGTTTCTGTAGTGCTTCCTTGTTGGCAGGAGGTTGAACAATCCATAAGCTGGATGGTGTATATCTCTCTCTATAGTTTTTTGTACTCTACCATAGCATCTGTTTGAATATATGTCCTGTAGAGATTGAAGGTTGGAGCCAATGATTTTTGTGGCCTGTTAAATGATCTTATCCAGTGCCTTCCAATCAGCTTGAAAGCAATTTCCATACCAGGTAATGATGTTGTTTGTCAGTACGCTCTCAGTCATGGCACTGTAGAAGGTAAGTAGGACTTGTGGGGGGAGGTTAGCTCTGCAAAGACTACTAAGGGAGTGGAGACATTGTTGGTCTTTCTCTATAAGGTAGGAAGTGTTTGTGACCCAACTTGGGTCTTGAGAGTTATGTACCCCTAGGAATTTGGTGCTTTTTACTCTCTCCATTGCAGCACCATTGATAATGATAGGGGTGTGTGGCTTATTTTCCTTCCTAAAACTGATGATTTCCTTGGTTTTCCCAACATTTAGTGGCTAAGTTGTTGTCAGTGCACCAATGAATGAGTTGGTTCACCTAATTCCTGTAGGCCTTCTCACCTTCCTGCTTGATAAGGCCAATTACTGTGGTGTCATCTGCAAATTAGATGATTCTGTTTGACTGATGTGTAGCTGTGCAGTCATATATTAGAATTGTGAAAAGAAGTGGACTGAGAACACAACCTTGTGGGACCCTGGTGTTTAGGGTGATGCTGTCTGAGTGATGTTTTCTAGCTCAAATTATTTGTGGTCTTTCAGTCAGGAAGTCGAGGATCCAGTTGCATATTTTGTTTTCTATGCCTAGATTACTCAGCTTAGACAGCAGTTGCTGTGGAATTACCATATTGAAGGCAGAGTTGAAGTCTATGAACAGCATGCATACATAACAGTCCTTATTTTCCAGGTGGTCCAAGGTGTGATGAAGTGTTAAAGGTATGGCATACGCAGTAGAATGATTTGGCCTGTATACGAATTGTAAAAGATCGAATGTGGCAGGTAGGCAGCATGTTATGTGATCCTTGACCATTTTTTTGAAACACTTCATCACAACTGAGGTAAGTGCAATTGGCCGGTAATCATTTAATGATGCTGGATATGGTTTCTTGGGCAAAGGGATGATGTTGTTGGTCTTGAAGCATTTGGTCACTTTTTCCTGGCTGAGAGACATATTGAAAATGTCTGTGAAGACTGGTGCCAGCTGATCAACACAGTATTTCAGTAGCCTCCGTGGGATCATATCCGGACCAGCCGCTTTTCCCGGTTGAGCCCTACATAGGTTCCTGCGTACCTCTTCCAAGCAGAGGCATAGTGATGTGGCATCTGCACTGGTGAGTATTCCTTGAATTTACTGAAGTAGATATTTAACTTGTTTAAAAACTCTAGGTTATCATCACAAAGAGTGGATGTTGATTTATAGTCTGTGATGTTTTGGATCCCTCTCCACAGCTGCCTGGGATCTTTCTGGTCAGTGAGGTGTCTCTGTATTTTCTGACTATAGGCCCATTTTGCTAGTCTCACACCTTTGTTAAAGTTGGCCCTGGCCTTTTTCGAAGCATCTCTGTCTCCAGCTTTAAAGGCAGAATTATGCACTCTCAGTAAGTGGTATACCTCACTGGTGAGCCACAGTTTTTGGTTGCCTCTGATGGTTATAGCTTACAGGGTAGTGATGTCTTCAGCACATTTTGTGATGTATCCATCAACTGTTTCAGTATACTCATCCAAATTAATACATTGATTTGTGGTGGCAGCCTCTTTAAACAGATTCCAGTCAGTGCATTCAAAGCAGTTTTTCAGAGCTGAGACAGCTGTTTCAGGCCAGATCCTTATTCGCTTCTTGAAAGATTTTTCCCTTACTAGCATTGGTTTGTAGGTGGGGATAAGCATGATCTGAGCTACCAAGATGGGGGTGAGGGACTGCTTTGAATACCTGTTTGATATTTGAGTACACTTGATCAAGTGTGTTATCACATCTTGTAGAGAAGTTTACATACTGCTGGTACTTTGTTAGCATAGTTTTCACTTTGGCCTGATTGAAATCCCCAACTAAAATGCTGACACATTCTGGGTTCTTGTTTTTCAGATCACAGGCTAACTGGTACAGGCTGATGAGTGCTTTATTAGTGTTTGCACTTGGAGGTATGTAATCTGCAGTTATAAAGATAGTTGAAAACTCCCTAGGCAAGTAGGTATTCAATGTCAGCTGAGCAATTGCTAGTAACGACATCATTGTTTTCACACCAGCTGTTGTTGATGTATATACAGACTCCCCCACCTTTAGTTTAGAGCCTGTAACCTGTCTGCTTTGAACAAGGATAATTTGTCTATCCCAACAGCTTGGTTGCTGATATTTGAATTCAGCCAAGTCTCAGTGAATATAATAATACAGCTGTTCCTTACCTTACTGTTTGCATTAATGTCTAGCCTAATAAAGTCCATTTTGTTATCCAGAGATCTTACATTTTCCAGCAGCACAGAAGGAATTGCAGGCCTTAGTGGATCTTTTCTTAATCTGACACTGATACCAGCACTGTTGCCCCCTTTCCTAGTTCTGTCACATTTCCTACACTTTTTTCATTGATTTTTGTTGTTTATTTGAGAGACAAAGCAGCTACAGCAGTTTGGATGAATCTTCAGCAGTATTCCCAGTTCTTTCAGTGATTCAGGCCTCACAGGGCCTGCAGACATCAGCCCTACAAACCACTCGCATGGCAAGCCAAATTCCAGAAGATTCAGCAGAGCAAAATGATCATAACACCTTCTCAAATTCGAAAATTCAGTAAAATTTGTAAGTCCAACTAAATCCACTGCAGAAAAAGAGCTAGAGTGAATACTGCATTTGTGAGCCAGATTAGCCATAGCCATGCAGGGCACCGCCATTTTATTTCCCACTGTGATCTGTCTCTGTGGCCTACCACACATACTAATGAAGGAGTCTCAGAGACTCACTCTACTGTGTAACATACTTCGGCCACCCATGTTAATTATTGCAACAAAAAACTTGTGTTCCATCGATTATGTTAGAGTTAAATGCTGGAGAGTTTAGCCTACAGGTAGTGTTGGAAACTAGACAGCAGGGAGAACTCTTCATATTTTGCCCAAAATATACTTAAAAATGAACAGAACAAAGTTTTGCAGCACTGTGGAGAGAGAGAGGAACAAGAGGAGCACTAAACACCATCGATCACTTTTTATATTGTGTCTTAAAGGCACTTAACAGAGCAAAGTTTGAAGCACAAAAGACATGGGTGGATATGGACACTACACACCAGGAATGCTCTGTACAACCCTACTTAAGGCACTTTAAAAAATTCGAACCCTGTAGCCATGGCACTGACACAGGGCCTAGTCACCTTCTGCACCACAACTAGACACCAGGACTGCTTCTAAAACATTACCTAAGTCTTTGAAAATACAAAAAAAAAAAAAAAAAAAACATAAAAGGGAGGGAGTTTCAAACCCTGAATCCTTGATACAGAAAGCAGCTTGTCAAGCATGAGCTTTAACCCACTACAGTAACTGATCAGGTAGTGCAATATTATTTATCTTTTTTATCACATAGTATGTATAAAGTCTAATGTCTGGCATTATGCACTGATTGCAACAGTCCATGAGTTATGAAGAAGCAGGCACCTATATGAGGCAACAAGAGTATCTGTCAGTAAAATCAAGGATAGTTGAGACTGATGGAGGTATGTCCATGTAGAGGACGGCTTCTGGACAAAGCTGGGAAGTACACTAGATGACCGTGTAAAATGTTTAAAGTATTATGGACTCACATAAAAATTTAGTAGAGCAACAGGCCCAGTATCACACAAACAGTATAAAGAATGAAACTCTGAGGTTTGGCATAACCGACTGTATGTGTCTGTGATTCATGAGGGCAGGGACAAAAATAAGAAGATACATCAGGGACGGTCTATCAAGTCAGGGGCAGGTAGGAGGAATGTCAGTGTGTGTGTGTGTGTGTGTGTGTGTGTGTGTGTGTGTGTGTGTGTGTGTGTGTGTGCGTGTGTGTGTGTGTGTATGTGTGACTGAATTTGTGTCTGTTTCAGGGGTATAAGGGGATGTGCCTGTGCCAACAGAATGCATAGGCAGTCAATGTTGCCTACCACATGAAAGTGCTGAGTTGCACCCACAGTAGTTTCCTCACTGAGGCTAATGTCCTTGAAATGCATTTTCTCATGCTGTGGAAATAGCCCCCTTTTGGCCCAACTCTTATAACCAGCAGTGGGTTTCTTTCATCAACCTTAAGTGTAGTATAGCTACACATACTACTATATCACTACTATAATTCTTTGCATCTTACTCTATTTTGCCATCACAATACTATCACCACCTCATACTGTCTTAGATTAACTCCAGGCTTACCACCTTTTCTGTTATATACATAATCTAACATTGTGCCATAATTGTACAACTGACCAGTCACATCTCCCCCACCCCTCCTATCACAAACCACAGGGCAAAACACCCAACCACATTGTCAAAGCCCACACTGAAGTCAAAACATTTCCAACCTTAGCTTCAGCTGCACACATATCACAATATAACAAAATCTCTGTTTATACCTGATATTGCATTCTAACACATAAATACCACTTTTACTATTGTTAAACCCACTATCACAATTGACATGCTCATTCTAACTCGCCTAGCTTCTTTACTCTTAATTCTCAACCTCGCTACAGCTATATCCTCACTTACCCCCACACATCAATTCACATCAACTTTCTCCAAACATCATCCCAATAAGCAACATAGCTTCTCACATATCTTCTCTCAGCTTTTACCCCATACCCTCCCATATTATTCAAGCCACAAATTACCCTCCTCACCTCCTACAAAACCACAATCGATACCAGTATCATCACCTAGGAATAAAAAAACACTTCCCATGGTACTCCTTCCTCATTATCTACCTACTCAAATGTGGAGATATGCATCCTAACCCTGGTGCACCCTCTAAAGAGTAACCCCAAAAATGTAAACATACTTACACTGAACTTTAGAAGCATATGTAATAAAATAGCCTAAGTTCATGCTTGGATTGATCAAAATGAACTATGAACTATGAAGGTTCTATGAACCTATGAACCTAAAATAAACCTTACATAATAGCCCTTACAGAAACATGGCTACACCCCAGTGTAAAAGACTCAGAAATAATACCTCCAACTTTGCAATAGCCAGAAGAGATAGATCTAAAAAAAAGGGGGGGGGGTATAGCACTTCTATATCCCTCTACACTCAACATCAGAACCTACAACAGTAATATACCCATCTTTTCCAATGCTGAAGTACTAATCTCCTTTTTAAACCTCAATATATCAAAAATAATTTGCATAATAGTAATATATATCCCACCAGATAAAAATATACCAGAGTTGGAAAATATTTTATCCTGGACATCCCAAACAATAAACATTGAAACAAAAATCTTAGAAGACGTAAATATAGATTGGCAAACCATAGCTACCAACTCCCCAGCAAATAGTATAACTCTGTACGGTTTTTCTCAGCTTATCAATGCTCCAACAAGTTACAAAAAAAGATCTTACCTGCCAATCCACCTTAGACTGGATTCTAGTATCCCACCCTGCTAATTACCCCTCTTCTGGTACACTGTCTAACTCCCTGAGTGATCATCTACCAGCTTATTCCCTTAGAACAAACTACCAACAACTAAGAGTACACATTATAAAATCAGTTAGGAACTCAACTAATTTTTATCAGCATAAATTCAACAATCTCCTACAGGAAATAGACTGGACACCCCTTAAATAATTACCTCTTAATGATGTTGTACTATACTTTAATAACACCTTCCTTCACATACTTAATACACCAGCTCCCATTCATATGAAAAGAATCAAAAAGAACTCAGCACCATGGCTCTCTAAGGAATGTAAACACCTGATGAAGCAAAGGGACCTAGCCTGGTCAATCTGGAAACAAAACAAAAATGAACAAAATCATGTTAACTTCAAAACACTTCATAACAAAGTGCCAAAACTAATCAATAGAGATAAGAAGTCATATTCCCAGCTTCAACTCCAGCATAAAATCAACCCCAGTAAATGTTGGCACTCCATAGGTTCTCTACTTAACCCTGGAAGAAATGGCGAGCACACCCTATCACCTGATACCCCTCCATCACAAATAGCCAAAATGTTAACAAGCACTTCATAAAATCAATTTCGGAACTATTAACTAACAGCCCTAATGCTGGACTCCCCTACCCTTCAACCTATTCAGACACCAATCCCAAGCAATCAACTACTTCTAACCCTGTCATAACTAACCTCCCTACTTAACAAAATGTCATACAAACCCCATTCCCATTTCAGCCCATACCCACTAACGCCATTAAGAAACTGCTACAAAAACTAAAACCATGCTCTACCTCAGCTGACAATCTACCACAATACTACTTCAAACTGGCTGCTAACTTAGTCGCCTACCCAATCATTATCCTTATAAATGGGTCTTTATCTGAATCAGAAGTACCTACCATATGGAAACAATCTCACATCACCCCCATCCACAAAAGAGGCAACTCTTTTGATCCATCCAATTTCTGTCCTATATCCATCTTGTCACCCATATCCAAAATTCGCGAGAGAGGTATCCCTCAGCAGGTAATGCAATATCTATTGGCCACAATAAAGGAGAAAAAGGTGCAACTGAAGTTTAAAAAATAGTTATCAATGGAACTCCAGAAGACAGGAAACAGTTGATGGGTTTAACACAGTTTTAATGCAGTAAGAAAGCACACGCATAAATGATACTCCTTGAAAATACATTTTCGTCCTCAACTTCATCAGTTACAATTGAAAAAAACTAAATTAACTGCCTTAAATACTTCAGTTAAATACAAAATCACCAATAAAAACAGCATAACCAAAACCCAACATGCCTTCCGACCTAGCCACAGCACATCTACAGCCCTATTATCTTTTATAGACATCATGAACAAGGCCAGAGATGCAGGATGCTATACAGCCTCACTATTCCTTGATCTATCCAAGGCCTTTAACACAGTGTCTCACCCCTTACTTTTGAACACACTGTCTAACCTAGGCTTCTCACATAACACAGTAAAATGGTTTCAGAGCTACCTCATGGAATAAACAAGCAGTGAAATGGTCTAATGAACTCTCAAACTTCCTCCACATCCCTACTGGAGTCCTCCAAGGCTCCATCCTAGGACCCCTACTCTTCAACATTTTCACAAACAACTTTCACACTGCCTCTCACCCTGGGATCCTCATTTAGTACACTGATGATTCCATCATAATCTTCATTGCTCAAACACTACCAGAACTACTTTCAAAAACTCAACAGTCCTTTACTGCAGTCAAATCCTGGCTAAGAAATGCCCAACTTAATCCAAAGAAGACAAAACTAGTACTCTTTCATCCCACAAACACCTCCCCTGTCACTGATAATTTCAACATCCTTGCATCTGGCAACACTATCATAGAAACAGTGCAGGAAACCAAACTTCTAGATGTTATCATTGACAATAAACTTTCATTTGATCCCCATATACAGCAAAATATAAAGAAAACTCATCAAAAACTGGGACTCTTATATAGAAACAAACATTTATTTGCTGCAGCAACCAAAACTACCCTTGCAAAAACATTTTTACTTCCCTCCCTTCTTTATGGTGCCCCTGTCTTAACTAACTTACAAAATTCTAACCTAAGCAAGTTGGAACAGTGCTACAACAAAGTTGCAAAGTTTGCCACAAACTCTAAATATCACACACACTATTTATTTATTTATTTTATTTAAGTTTGATGACCAGGGAAGTCCACTGGGCCAAGAAGAGTCCGTTTTCAGTGGAGGCCTCGGGAGAAAAGCTACACAATAATTGTAAGTTACATTTCACATGTTACAAAAGGACATAGTTCATACAGCTAATTAAACATTGGCTCCATAATATTTGCAATTGGCTTGTCACAATGTTACAAAAATGAATAAAACATAATTTAATACAGAAATTTCAACATTTACATAAAGTGAATATTTTTGTTATAAGCAATTGTAGGTTTAACATTTCAAAATGTATAGCTACTAGCCATTAGTAGGTTAGGAAAATATTATGCATGAAGAGGGTAATAGTATAATTGAGGCTGGAGAGTATAGTACAATAGATATTAGAGAGAAAATTAGTTTTTGGTATGGGAGAGATTGTTTTGGGTGAGATGAAGTAATAGTAGAGGTAGTTGGATGAGTCAGTGCAAGGTGGAATGGGGGGTTAAGTTGGAGTGTGGCAAGGGCATAGGAAAAAAGATGAGAGAGTAGATGAGATTTGAAATTTGTATGGTTAGGTAGGTTGCGTAGATGTGTGGGGAGAGAGTTCCACTGTTTAGCTAAGGAGTGGGACAGCAATAGATGGTCAGGAGGTCATGCAGGTTTGTGGACCTGAAGAAGATTTTGGTTTTTTGATCCGAGTGAGCAGTTGGGAATGTAAGGTTTTAAGGAAGTAGCGAGAGTTGGGCAGTTAGCAGGTTTAAAGATGAGCTTGTGGGCAATGGTAAGTTGTAGATAACTGAGATATTTGGGTAGTTCAAGCCAGCTGAGGGTGAGGAGGGAGTGGCAGTGGTGGGATGAGTTTTTTTAATTGGTTGCAAATTTAGAGATCTTGTGGTAGCAGAATTCAAGTTTGGACCAAAGGCCAAGATGGAGATTGCTGAAAAGAGGGGCACCATACATAAGGGAGGGGAGTAGGAAGGTGAATGCAAGAGTTTGATGGGTAGAGGGGCTTACGAAGCAGTTGTGTGTGTAGAGGAGACCTAACTTTTGGTGGGTTTTCTTGATTGTGGAGCAGATGTGAGTGTCAAATATTAGTTCTTCATCAATAATGATGCCAAGAAGCTTGGTGTTGGGAACAATTTCAAGGAGGGTGTTATTTTGGCTCTGTATGGTGAATGTGGATTTGTCAATGGAGTTTTTTGGTAGGGGAAAAACATTAGTTTGGTTTTATTTGCATTTAGTGACACATGGTTAGACTGCATCCAGGTTTCTGTTTTGGAGAAGGCTAGTTGGGTTTTTGCTATGAGCCTGGAGGGGAGAAGGCTGAGCAGATGATTGTTGTCATCTGCATATTGGATGATAGATGAGTCTGGGATGGATTGCTGAAAGTTGTTAATGAATAGGTTGAAGAGAAGAGGGCCAAGAACAGAATCTTGTGGGACACCTGTGGGTGTGTGAAGGAAGGCGGAGGTACACCACTATAAACCAGTCCTAGAATTAAACTGGTTTGAACTCCCCAACCAACTTGCCTTTATTCAGCTATCCACCTTGCACAACCTTATTTTCAAGCCTACTGCCTGCCCTGCACTAGCCAGTCTAGTCACACCTTATACACCAAATCGATCCCTATGATCAGAAGACAAAAATCTCTTAGCTATCTCAAAACCCACAAGAAAACCTGGTCACTCTCTGTATTCATACTCTGTCTCTATACTTTGGAATTCACTACCTCTAGCTACCAGGTCTATGCCTGGCCTAACCCATTTCAAAGCCTCTTTAAAAAAATAATCTCAAAAATACATGGCTCTGCTCCTGCATAAAGCCTGCCTAATGCTCAGGTCTTCCTCTTTCTGTCATACTTCAATCCCTCACAGACTGCACAATCCTAAGGCTCTTCTAACTCCTTCTCTGCTTCTATACCATATCCTTAAGCTACTGCTCAGGCTTTATTGCTTCTATTCTTCTTAACTCTCTCTCACTATCTATCTGTATCACTAACTTTCTGGCTGCTAGTTTCTTGACTAAAACTAACATTCTATTTTGCATGTACTATAACAGTCAATGTCACACATTGCACTACCTACGTACTATTTTCTGGACACTATCTACATCACGTATGGTGAGAGTGACTATTATTGTCTGTAATGTTTTAACTGTATAAAATTGTCTAGATGTGTAGTAATATATTGCAACATCTTGTAACAGTTTGTTCAACTTATTTTTTGTGTAGTATTTCTAACGTAATTTTTATTGCATTGGATTATACAGTATTTGTATTGTACAGTATGTTGAGCTTTTCTCCCCGAGCCTCTGCTGAAAATGGGTTCTGTAGACCCAGTCAGACCACCCCAGTAAACAAATGTCAAATAAATAAATAAAATAAATAATAGCTGGAATAAAGCCTATCAATTAGTACATCAAGTTGATGCATGACGCCTATAGATACGTGAGATACAGAAGTGAGGTATGGTTCCATTAAAGCTTTGTTCACAAGTAACTGAAACTTATTCTGTCACATGTCACATACCCAAGTTACATCTGATTTCTTAAAGATATAGCTTCTTTTTATAAGAAAAGAAAAATGAGCTGTGCATTATATACACTATAAGTCAATATTTAAAAGTAGCATTAGTCTGTAACTAGTGGGTCATGACACTGGTACATATTAGAACCCAATGAAAGTATCAATTGGCTTTATGTATCACCACTATGCACAGTATTGATATTTTGTTCATGAGATCCAGGCCCATCTGTTATTGTGATGCCCCTTGCTCTTTACTAGTATGGTTGTGGTGTATTGATTCAAAAGCTGGAGCCAATGTCTTTTAGCAAAGGGATGCCTTTGCTAATTAGTCCATCAGTTAACTGATGACAAACAGAAGCTCGAACCTTATAACAAAGGGCTCATATTTATACACTCCTCACTCTGTCCTGTTGGCTTTCCTGGATGGTTGCCTAATACCTTTCATAACTTATGCAACTTTGTTAAATTCACTATTACAGTAATCCTGGGTCTGTATACATCTGCATGTACACATTTATATATACAAATGTATATTATCAATGACTATATATATATATATATATATATATATATATATATATATATATTTGTGTGCGTGTGTGTGTGTGTGTGTGTGTGTGTGTGTGTGTGTGTGTGTGTGTGTGTGTGTGTGTGTGTGTGTGTGTGTGTGTGTATAAAATACGGTACTTACGTATTATCGCAACCAGATTTTCGTGGTTGGGAATAGCGCCTACCTGCTCACAAATGAGTGGCTGGAATATTTCTAACTGCTAATCATAGTCATTACTACTTTCCAAAACGTTTACATGACTTTAAGGAACAGGAACAATGTAAAAAATCCTCTTCCTGTTTCGCGAGCATTACAAATGCACGCATGAGTTGTTATGGCTGGTGTCGTACTGTGTGTTGGAATATTTTCACACTGGGCAATGAATCCTTCACAGAAGGAAAACACAGAGATTATATGTTTGCTTTTGGTAAACTTGGTCCTTGTAATCAATGTTTTAATTAATCTTTTAAGAACCATTGCATTATTAATGATTTGACATTATGAGGGTGGATATTTTGCACTTCACTGTTTCTGAAGAGTCTTTTCAGAAAACCGATTCCTGTCCCGTTTTCCTTTTCTACACAAATGTTTCCAACTGTAAAGAAACAGTATGGACTTCTTACTGAATATAGTATTGTATACCAACACAAATGCCAATGAAATTATATGGTTTTCAACCGACGTTCGGCCATCACATAAGCAGGCATTATGTTTTAAGGTTTCAGCAATTAACTTGAGTAATGACATGCTGTTAATTTGGCATAACGAGTTAAGTGAAGTTACTCAACATATACTTGCTCCGTTTCACTAGAAGTGTTTACATAGCCATAGAACTCCATCAGTAAAAATTGGGGAACTTATGCATTATCATTTTGTTTCACAAGCACCATCATACAAAAAGAAATGTGGGGTTTTCTCACCCCATTTCACTGTAACATGAACTAGTTTCCCTGTAATTTTAGTAATGATAGTCACAATTCTCTGCACACTTTCTTCCACAAACTGTAAATAATGCAACTGACAGTACAATAGCAGGCATGATAACTCGAGCATGTGTCTGTAACGGACGCAAAAAAGGAAGATGATTTCTGAACTTGTTTCTGTTTGTAAAAGTTATGTACAGTTTTTGGCCACTTCTAAGGACTTACAATAACACTTTGAAGTGTTTAATGCACTCTCTTTTGTGGAGGTATGCGCATTTCGCAACCGCAAAAATCTGGTTGCGATAATAAGTAAGTACCTAAAATACATAACTAAATAAAGAGCAACCATCTCTTCTCACTCTACATGCCCCCTCCTGTGTGTCGTTATCCAAGCTTCTTTCATTCTTTGCAAAAGAGAAACCAGCATCTCTCTTTCTATCTTTCTGACCTTTCATTTTAGAAAAAGAGGAGAAGGGTTTAGTCTACTCCACTCAGGGCATGTTTGGATCCTCCTTCTAGACTTCTCCTAAAATGCAGCTCCACATATTCTGCAATAGTCCCTAGGGGGTACTGTACTGCAATATCTATATCTACATTACTCTCTATATAATATCAATTTTTCTTTTTTCTGCTTGTATTTTACTTGGCCTGGGGACCTTTGTCTAGTCTTGTATTATCACTTGCAATAGTGAAAGCATTGTGAATTGCCTGGTCAACCTGGCCAAGTTCTTCAAACATGTTAATCAGGCCCTGGCTAACAGAAATTTAGTCCACACTGTATATCTGGACTTTGCCAAGGTCTTTGCATCATCCCCCATCCTAGGATTATTGACAAAGTCTTGCAATACAATATTAACCCATATGCAGTTCACTGGCTATGTAATTGTCTATCTAACAGAGCATATATGATTAAGATTTGGGGTAATATGCTCAAGACAGAAAAACATCATCAGTGGCATCTCACAGAGCTATGTCCTGGGCCCCATGCTCTTTGTATGTATTTCTTGTACATGAAAGCTGGTATGAAGGAGGTGTGGTTAACCAAGTTTGCTGAAGATTGAAAAATGAAAACAGTTATCAAATCCTATTTTGACACTCAGTCATCCTAAAAACACTGGGTTTCATAAACGTGTTCACCTTCAATACCAAGTAATATAGTATAGTTTCCTTTGGTAAATCCAGGATCTCTACTGCTTACTACAAAGACAGTGTTTCATTTAAATAGGTCCATTGATCAGTACTAGGCTAACTATCCTTGTGGGCAATATGAAGCCCAGGCAATTATCCCATATGAGAATCACACCCTGCACCTTGTGTTTGTAAGACAAACACCTTAACCATTATACCAAAGCCCAACTCCCATAATAATCGTATTGGTTAACCAGGTAGGCCCACTGGAAATGGTCCCATTTAGAGGCAACTCAGGAACAATGACAGGTTAAGTAAATGAGAGAACCAAATCCTATACCACAGAAACTAAAACTTGCAACCGTAATCTCTTCACCAACTGCCAGAATCCCAGTTCTGACACAGTCATGAGGTACTTAGGTACCAGTGTCAATAGCATACACTTCTTTGACTACTTTATCTTTGTAGTGGTCAGAACATCCTTCTTCCATGCATAACATATCTAACATATGTTAGAAATCCTACATCTAAAGAAATCACAACCCTTCCATACTACACGCTCCAGAGACCTCAACCTCATTACCACAATCAACAGAACAAGCTGGAGGGACAGGTTCATAACCCAGAAATTGCCCATGCTATGGAATAGACTTCCCATACATGTCAAGCAGAGTTACCATCTTCAAGAGAAATCTTGATGAGTGGATGGGAAATAGAAAATTCACCCTGGGGGATCCCTCCAGTGGCTCTACTTGACAGAAGCACTGGGAACTAAAGTTGGGTGGCACAATGCCAGGGTAATCCTATGGGCTAGGCTTGTAAAGGCTCCAGAGCCATTAGCCTACTACACACCTATGAACCTATGAACCTGTTACACTGGGTTGAAATAGCTAGGCTTAAAATGACTTCTGGATCGATAGCCTAGTAATCTCCTATGATCTCCTATAAAGAAGTTATGGTCCCACTTCATTCATCCCTTCTAAGGCCCATCATTGAATATAATATGTTCTTCAGGAGGTACCTTGTTAAGCATATAAAACAACTCAAGACCTCAGCATTTCCCTACTTAGTGTAATGCAATCTACTAAATGGTGGTCTCTGTTAACCTTTTGTACTGTGAATGACCCAGCACTTTTTCACATAAACAGAACAAGTGGGAAAGCAAATCCCATCTCTAGAGACTTAAACCTATACTACCATAGCAACAAAAAAGATGGTATAACAGGTATGGAACCCAGCATGTCTTACATGCTTAGAATAGGCTGCTGTCATATATCAGCAGAGTACTTACCTAGCAACCTTTAAAACCAGTCTGGTTAACTGGATTTTGTGATTACAAATATTCATCTGGTTTATGTGGGGAAACTCTGCTTAAGGGGAATATTATTAGTCTCCCAACAGTACTGAGTAATGTCTCTGAGTTTTTAATGTTCTCCATATCCATAGAGTGTGTGTGTGTGTGTGTGTGTGTGTGTGTGTGTGTGTGTGTGCGTGTGTGTGTGTGTGTGTGTGTGTGTGTGTGTGTGTGTGTGTGTGTGTGTGTGTGTGTGTGTGTGTGTGTGTGTGTGTTTGAACCATACCTCTAGATTTTCACAGAATGTCCAGATTTTTGCCTCATATTTTTGGTCTGTTCCTCATAAAACTTGTGGTTTTCTGTCAAATCACTGAGATGATCTGAGGATTGACGTCACCAAATAATGACACACTTTTGAGTTTCAGCCTTCAAATCCTTCAGAAAATGCATTTAAACACAAACCCTGTTACTCTAGTAACTTTCTAAGTTTATAAGAGCAATATTTAAATTCTGTTCCTATTTTTGGGCGTTTGTACCCCCCATTTTGTCAGGCTTTTCTAGATTTTTTGCACTAAGAGGTTGAGAAGTATGGTGTGAGCATCTGTGACAACAGTGAATTTGCAGTAGCACTGTGTCTCTGCAAACACATGCCATATCAGGCCTAGCCACTTGATGTTGACTAATGTTATCAGAAATGGGCATTGGTTTTTGCCAGTGATAAGTGAGTTGAGGACATAGCCTACTCTGATCTACCAAGACCCCATGCTAATAGTGGAAAGAGTCTATGTGCTCCTTTTAGACAGTGTATGCTCATCATAAAGCCCACCATCCCTGGGTCAATAAGCTACTGGCAGGCCAGTATCTTTGTCTAGCTTGGGTTCCCTGGAATAGCTGTACTGAGCAAAATCTGAACATAAAACAAATCGACCTATCAAACATGAACTAAGGATTTCTACACTCAAAGTAGTTTCATTGAAGAATGCAGACTGGAAGTTGAGGACATGATGGCAAGAATGAGGCTGAACATTTTCTACATCCAGGAAATAAGATGGAAGACAACACAACAAAGTCACTTGACTTTGGGATTCAGATTCTACTACTCAGGGGAAGGACATGCTACAAATAGTGCAGGAATTGTGAAAGAGAGGCTTCAAAAGACAGTAAGGGAAGTTATCAGAATTAGTGATAGACTCATGGCAATCAGACTCCAGTTTAAGGATAGGACACTATTCATAATCTCAGCCTATGCCCCAAAGTAGGGTTGTGATAGTGAGGAAAAGGGTGCAGTCAAATAGCAGTCATAGGACCTGCTACATAAAGCAGAAAAACATGAGTTGGTGTTGATAAACAGGGGCCTGAGTGCACATATCATGACAAACAGAAAGGGATATGAGGACTCTCTGGGTCCACATGGGTGGAGCAACAGAAATAAAGGTGAGACTATCCTAGACTTGTGTCTAGAAAATGCCTTGATGGTGGTCAACACATGGTTCGGCAAGAGAGATAGTCACATGATCACATATAAGAATGGCCAACATGCAACTCAGAAATACCTCCTCTTAGTAAGGAAAGAGTACTGGCATAAAATCAGCAATTGCTAATTCATCTCCAGTGGTTCAGTCTATCCACAGCATAAATCACTAGTTGCCATAATCATTTGCAAGCAGTGATCAGAGAAGGCTCAAAGGTCAGCAGAGAATAGTCTGGAAACCTGCAAGATGACTGGAGAGAAAGCACAAGCATTCAAGAAACAAATTCAGGACTCTGGCAACCCATGTAGAAGAGGAAATAGGTGGAGGTGAGGAAGAATGTCAGCTCCTCAACATGACTGAACCATCTGGTTTTGGCAATGGCTGATTCTAATCTGATGCCCTTTCCTTACTAAGGGAAGGTCTATCTGAATTGCATGCTGACCATTCTTATATGTGATCTTGTGAGCAGGCTCAAATGAGGTCACAGCAGATATGATAAAAATGTTGGGTGAGATGGCGAGAAATGGCTCCTGCGGGTACTCATAAGAGTGTGGAAGGCGCATACTAAATGACTGGAGAATAGGAATACTAGTGCCAGTGTTCAAGAACAAAGAGGACATTTACAACAGTAGGCAGTGCAAAGAAAATTTTTGTCACATTGCATGAAAGTTCTGGAGAGGGTGATTGATAAAGAAATAAGTAGACTAGTAGAAAGTAAAGTAGGAGATGAGCAGTTTGGCTTCAGATCAGAATGCAGCACAACCGACTCAATGTTTGTAGTGAGACAGATACTTAAGACTATTGAGAAGATGCTAGAGATGAGGAAAGAGTCCAACTGGACATGCTTAGACTTGGGTACACATATGGCAAGGTGCCAAGAAAGCTGATGTGGGCAGTCCTGCAGTGGTTCAAAGTCCTAGAAACAGTGGTAGAATTTGTGCAAGCTATGTACAAGGACCCAATGACTCAAGGAAAAACAGTGTTCAGTGTCAAAGAAGGGTTCCCAGTGGGAATGGGTGTGCATCAGGGTTCAGCTCTGAGCCCACTGCTGCTCATACTGGTGATGGACTACATTAGCAAATAGGTCAGAGGGGACAGATCAATAAAGGTGCTATATGTAGACAATGTGGTATTACAGACACACTCTGAGCAAGAACTTCAGCAAAGGACAGGGAATGGAATGCAAAACTGAAGGCACACAGGATGAAACTATGGACAGATAAGACAGTTGTAATTGCTGAAAAATGGGAGAAATTAGAAGAATCAGTTAACTTTTTTTTTCAAAGATGGCCGCTGTTCTGTAAGCACTGCTAATCCTTAGCTCCTCTAAATAACTTGAATAAAACTAACCCAGAAGATTATTCAGAAATAATTTTGATGAAATATCTTGAAATACCAACTCTATTTAACTCCGAAATAAAGTTACTAAGGAAAAGTTTCTGATCCAGCTTATAATCAAGTAAGATTGGTAAGGATACAGAGAGAATAACTTAAGCCATGTGCTCCTTCAGTCCTGCTTACTGAAAAATACATCCAAAACAGAAGACAATAAACATCACAGGATGTCGAAAGAAGATAAAAACATGGAGACTACCACAACTAAAACCAAACTTTTGGATTTATTACCTCCTGAAAAGGACTTGAACTCAAAAAGGCAGAAGATAATAAAACAAACAGATACATCCAAAACTGGAAACAAAAATAAATCTGATCAACCAGCAAATCTGGAGGATATTAAAACAGCCTTACTTCCAATCCAAGAGGCAATAAAAGAATTAACTATACAATTACAATCATTTGGAAATACCTTCAACCAAATAATGGACAGACTGGATAAATCTGAAGCCAAAACCATGGAAAATGAGGAGAAAATAACTCTAATAACCAAAAAAACTGACTCCCACGACAAAGAAATTCAAAACATTCAAGATAAGATCACAGACCTAGAAGCAAGATCCAGAAGGAATAATATTATCATAAGAGGCATCCCAGAATCTGTAAACCACAATGAGCTGATTCCCTCTATAATACAAATCTTCAACATTCTGCTCAAAGAACCTGGAATACTAAAACAAATAATAATAGAAAGAGCACACAGAGCACTAAGAGAAACCCAAGGAACCTACAAACCCAGACCTGTCTATGCAAAACTGTTAAATTTTCAAGATGTCAATACAATCTTGCTAACTACTAAAAAAAATGGAGTAACTGTGAACTGAAACAATAATATAATATCACTGGCCCAAGATCTTCCCCTCCAAATAAGGCAAGCAAGACAGCTTATTTCTCCTTATTGTAAGTTCCTAATTGAAAGAAAAATAAAATGTCAAATGAAATACCCTAAGACACTAATTTTTCACTCAGAAGGAACCAAATATACGATCGCTTACCAAAAGGAAGCCAGAGAAACCTTCCTAGCTCTTTTTAGGAAAATTCCAATATTAGATCGATAAATGTACTCACTGGAGTGATGTATGATCTTTGGATAAACGATCGAATGCCTTTTGGCCCTCCGAGACTGTTTTCTGTTTTCTACTGTGTTGCTGGACTTTCGTAGGCCTATGTCAGCAGGTTGGTAGTTCTGATGTGTCAGAATAATCACCATGAGGCCGAACGAGAACAATTAGACCTGCCTCCTCCTTTCCACTTTCCCACAACAGGAACCAAAAATATCCCTCCATGCTCTACACCTGTGTATTCAAAATTGTGACACTTCCGGGATATCCAACGGGTTGTGTTTGTCCCCCTACATTTACTCAAACTGTTAACAAGCTCCTCAACACAGGAAGTGAGCAACGAGTGTTCTGACTGCAAACAAGGGAAATAAAGAAAAAAAAAAACGTTTTAGAATGAAGTAAAATAAAACTGGCCACTCTGTTTGTAATTACAAAGAAGACAGTAAATACACACACCTATTTTAATCCCTCTCATTGCAGTTAATCTTGGAATACAGTCTGCACACTTGCTGCCTAGTGTATTACTATCTGCGTACACACTGAAGAGAGAACCGAGCAAGAAAGCAATGCTTGTTCACTACTGGCTCGTCGACCTGGATTTTGAACACAACTAAAATAAGGAAGTTCACCTAGACACATACTTTATAACTATCTAATCCTTCTACTATCACTTTACCAATTTAGTGCTGTTCCAATTTTCTACCATAGAAGCTGTATGTTCCTACATCGCATTTTAATAATGTATTGCCTTTATTATAGCGCTTAGGATTTGCACTACCTCTCAAAATTTGAATCTATTCTTTTTTTTAATTCAAATATATTTTCCTTATACTGTCATGGTATGCTAGCATATTAGCACTGCTTGTTTTTTATTCATCTGAACAATTTAGAATAGCAAGATGTTGAAGTGATAGTAGCCATAGATAAAAATACAATAGGAAATATAGAGAAAAAGGCTACAGAAGCTCTTGATTGCTTCAATAGACAACAAGATCATATTTGATCTCAACATGAATGTGAGAATGAGGACCATAACCTCAAACAGAATATAAATTGCTCCCTGATGATTTTAAATAAGACAACATAGAATATCATAAAATAACTTTAACTTAACTAAACTATAATTTTGCATAGTGTCTATAAAAATCCATGTCAATACATATAAATGCAGCAGAAATATAACAAAGATACTATTTCTCAAGACTGACGTTTTCTAAAACATTGTTAGACATATTTAGGAATGATTACTTCTTCCTATGATATGCATGACATAGTGGACTAATTCAGAAACTACCTTGTCAATTCTGAAATTATATGTTTCATACTGCTACATTTCCCCATCTCTTTTTATCTGTCTTGTTAGCAGTGGGAAAATCATAGTATATGAAATATTTCTTTAACTATTGTAACATGAAAGTTAGTAGTCCTTACCAGAAAACATGAAGGCATAACATTAAATATGCCTTAAGAAATTTATGTCAATAAATCAGAAATTCATGCATAAAGAATGGCATTAACCTGCTGAAGAGATTTATATCCCCACAGTAGGTATAACAAATCTCAAATCCGTTTCTCAAGATGAGGGACAAAAACAAAATAAAGGGGTATATAAGATCCAAAACCAGATATAATATTTAAACATTACGGTAGAGCACACAAGAGTGGATGGTTCAACAGATGTTGCATTAATATGCATCTTTTAAACAATAAGACATATGCTGCTCTAATATCTGGCATCACTGACAGACAGACAGTAATCCTTATATAAATCTAGGCAATACTTTTTGTCTTAAAGATTAAGGTTGACTACGTCACTGGGATACTTTAATACAAACAGACTTATTAATGCACTAATTGTTAAACTATCTTTGAAATGCAAAAGTAAATAGTACAATACTGTTTTCTTGTAAGTCAATGTACCAAACATTCTCTACATTATAGACTGTAATTTGTATCTGTTATTATATGCAACAACAATATGCCTAATAGAACATTAAATTGTTTTTTAGCATTAGATGTCTACCTAATTAGGTGGCTTTTGAAACATGAATGCACTAATAATATTATTTATTTTATAACAACCCTTCTATTTCACCTCCACAGCAATGATCTGCAGGCAATAACCAAAACAGTCTCTGAGATTTACACTCAGATTAACATTGCTAGTTACCTTAATGAACTCTCCTCCCCCTGCCAGTTCTAGTTCAAAGCTGAATTTATATAAGACAAATGACATTTTGAAGAATGACATTTTATTCTCATAGCTTTTCACAAACTGCCCTTTATAAATCTTCAATATGTACAGTCCCAGTCATAGCATGAAGGGAAAAGATATAATATTAATGGAAAGGAGGCTGAGAGGAAAAGAAAACAAAGGAGAACACATAAAATAATAATTTTTTTATACTACTTCAATGTTAATGAAAATAGTTAAAGGATATAACTAATAATTCTACTAATACCTTCTAGTAGATTCTTATATGAACACTTATTTGTACAGTTATACTAAAAACCTTGTTTAATGGACTTTTAATCAATATAATAGCTCTACTGAGACCTTTTCAAATCACACCTCGTAATTATTGATAATCACATAGAATATACACTTTGATTATTTTATTAGTCAGATACAAAACTATTGAGGATACTAGGAATACTTTACTTTCGTGGTGCTTTTTAGGGAATTAGTTTGTTAAGCTTTGTCTATGTAGGGATAATAGTTTCCATTACTTACCTAATTATGATAACCCATTTCATAATTACTATGCTGTACTACAGATCTATAAAACTAATAAATTACTCCCTGCGTTATTCCTGGTCCAAGGGGATTGTGGTTAGGCACTGGGTGGGGACGGGAATAAAAGGATGCTTTCTTAATTTTATTTTATCAATACATGAACAGAAATCAACATCACAAACAATCACTCTAGACTTATTTCACAAACAACCCAATTACATAAATGTGGGAATTTGACTCATGGAATATCAAAGGGCTCCAGAATAAGAAGAAAAGAAAACTTTTCCTACACCTCATCTTAAAAGCGAAATCGAACTTCATATTGATCCAGGAAACTCATTTAACACTTGAACAATGGTCAGAAATTAAAGAGAAAAAAATGGATAAAGGTTATCATAGCTTCTGAAGGCAAATCCAATAGTGCGGGGGTAGCTATAATAATTAAAAACCAGTTCCAAGATAAAATTTTAGAAACCAAAGTAGACAAAGAGGGAAGATGGTGCTATGTAACTATTCTAACTCCAAGTCTTCCCAAACCTCTTCTTGTCTTTAATGTTTACGCCCCTTGTAAAAACCAACACATCTTTCTCGCCTCATTATACCCTATCTTAAATAAATTCCAAGATTATTACATGATCCTAGGTGGAAATTGGAACACATATCTAAATCCTGACAAAGATAAAACAAGTACAAATATAATACCTAATAAATAAGCTCATCTGGCACTAAGAGAACTTATTCAGGATTACAAGTTATATGACCCCTTTAAGTATGGAGATAGTCTAAATAAATCCAACAGATTCACATTCTACTCCTAATGCCACAAAATGTGGCCGAGAATAGATTTCTTTCTAATTTCAGACTCATTTATCAAACTAGCCCCGAAAATGATCGTACACACTAGATACCTCTCGGACCACTCCAAAATTACTCTAAACCTCAATGGAATCACAATGAATAATACAATGAAAAAAAGCTACAATTTGTCTTTGAACCCCAACCTTCTAACCAAAAGGAAATAATAAACGATAATCAAACCTTACTCAAATCAACCCTATCTAACATTCTTAACTCCCAATTACCTGTGGATATCGAATGGGCAGCAACCAAAGCCCAAATTAGGGGAATACTTCTTAAAAAAGCATCCTACTATAAAAAAAGTAATCTTAAAAAAGAACAGGACTTAGAAGCCAAAATTCAAAAACTTGAGAATGACCTAGTAATAAAATATAATACCCAAACTGAATCTGAAATCCTGAAACTTCAAAAAGACCTATACCTTTTACATAACAGCAAACTATCCTTTTATGAAACCAAAATGCTAGCTAACTATGCTAATGAAAGGCAAATATCATCGTGAGCACTGGCCAGAATCATAACCCAAACTAAACCTCCTCACAAATATCTGAAATACTCTGTGAAAATATCCACTACACGAATATTGAAGATATTAATAAAATCTTCGAATGAATATATTCGCAGACCTATGGTGACCAAACATCAATAGCCTCCAAAGAAGAAAGAACAAAATTCCTTCAAAAACTCAATTTCCCAAAACTAGATACAAAACAACAAGAAAGATTAACTGAACCTATCTCTATCAGTGAAATAACCACAACTATGCACCAAATGAAATCACATAAAGCCCCAGGCCCAGATGGTATCACAGTTGAATTCTACAAAACCTTCTCCCTTATCTTAGCTCAAATTCTATTCCATATACTGAACTATATAATAAACAATAAAATTAATGACCTTCATTTTAGTGCATCTAAAACTATTTTTATACTCAAAGATCAGGCTGACCCAAAAAACCCAGATAGCTATTGACCCATCTCACTATTTAACATTGACACCAAAATTCTAACATCCACACTGGCAAATAGACTGAAAAAATTACTAGATAAATTTATCTCCCCCGAACAATCTGGCTTCACAACACTCAGACAAATAAGTGATAATACACTAACTCTTAATACTCTAATATCCCAGGCCAATCATTATAACCTAAACATATACGCTTTAATTACTGAAATCCAGATACTGCAAATTATATACAACAAACCTTATACATCTTTATATATCAACAAAACCTGGTCTAACAGAATTTCAATTAAAAATGGAACCCGTCAAGGATGCCCTCTATCTCCTATACTCTTTAAGTTATATCTTGAGCCACTATTCCTAAATATGAAACAAAATCTATACCATAACTCCCTAATACTATTTAACACCAAAATCTTCCTTTCAGCCTTTGCAGATGATTTGAATATCTATCATACCACACCAATCTCAGACATAAACAAAATACTTTCGGCTATAGAGCACTTCTCAAAGATTTCAAACTACAAATTAAATCTTAAAAAATCTAGCATATTTCCTTTAAAAACCCCTAAACCATTCTCACTCCTACCTCTAATAGGAAATATAAAAACAAAAGAGATAATCAACTATTTAGGCATCACTTTCTCAACAAACAATAACGATTTTTACTCAAATAATATAACTCAAAAATGGCAAAATATTATTTTAGACCTTAATAGATGGAAAAACCTTAAACTACCTTTCCTGGCAAAAGTCTCAGGAATTAAAATGGATATATTACCCAGATTACTTTATATATTCATGACTACTCAATTAAACATACCCAATAAATGTTTTAGACAAACTCACACTTTGCTCGCAAAATTTATTTGGGAACCAAAAAAAAACAGAATCTCATATACCAAACTCTCAACCCCATAAAGTAAAGGTGGACTAGACCTTCCCAACTTCGAGACATATTACCTATTTACAAACGCTAATAGAGTACTGCGAATAGCTGAATGCAACCCAAAGAATAAAGACTGGTCCCCAGTGTGGATAATTATATACCAAAAACATATCAAAAGCTTGGATATCAATCCCAAAGCCTTACCATTTCTAAATACAAGTTTAATAAAACCATGCAAAATATTAGAATCCCTGAAACACTCTATCTCACTAACTCAAAAACTCTTCAAGTATCTAAATCTGACTCAAGCTATGATGTTACTACAACCCTTACACAAAAATCCCAACCGTAAAATTAGCAATCAGTCTCTAAACCTGAATCCCTTTCCCAAATTAATTAATATAACTATCCAAGATATATACCCATATATTAACGGCTCTATACAAGAAATAAGCAATCATTTGAACCTCCCCAAATCCTATCTAGTGATCTTAAGGCAAATTAAAGAATTATGTACCACCTATTGACAAAATTGCAACATAACTAACAATGATATAACAACCTATAACTCACTATGGAAGACCATCCTCTCAACTAAAAAATATATCACTAATACATACAAATTAATCAAAGACATTAAATTCCAAAAAGATCTGCTTGTCTCAGATTATTGGAGAAAGAACAATCCATCCATCAATACCCTTCAACTAAACTAAGCTATCAACTTAACAAATAAATCCATACCCCTTAAGAAATTGGCATTTACACAACTGATGATCTATAACAATGCATATTTCACACCCGCTATCCTACATAAATTTAACTCTATGAAATCCACCCTTTGTCCTCATTGTAAAATTCAAACAGCTGATATACTCCACTTATTCTGGAGCTGTAAATGTGTATTTAAACTTTGGAACTCCCTTAAATTCCAATTACAAAAAATGGGCTATCAAACATCCACACTCAACTGGGAATTCACTCTTCTATATATACTACCAAATAACATCTCTAAAACACAAGCAATTACTATGATCAATATTTTTATCTTACTGAAACTCTATATAGCAACTAATTGGCTTAACCTAAATAGCATATCCTGGGAGAATTTTAAATTAATGGCAACCAAACATCTCTTAGCCCAGAAAATTTTAATCGATAAGGGGAATAAAAACATCAAATACAGGAAATTATGGGAACAAATCTTCAATATCATTATTACCTAGCTCATGACATTCTATCAGACTTAAATACGAATAAAAGACTCCATACTAAACTATATTCATAGCTCAAGAAGTTTTCTTCTCTTTCATCTCCTGCCTTTTTCTAAGGTATACTCGCATCCACAACAATCTCACTGAAATGTATCAATTCGTCTCTTGAAAATTGAAAGCATCTATGTATACATTGTAAATAGTATTGGTTGATTGTTTTATTTCTGTTTGTATTACCATCAATGTATAGCAACTGCTTACTGTGAAGAGGTCTTACCTCTACCTGTTATATTATGTATGTTATTTTGGATCAATGAAAAGAATAAATAAAAATTATTGAAAAAAAAAATAAGAAGCAGTTAACTGAGATATAAGGGAAAACAGCTTCAGGTATCTGGGAAGGGTGGTTGAGGAGAAGGGAAGTCTGAATGAGGAGGTCAAAGCTAGTGTCAGAGGGACTGTAGTGTATGACAGAAGAATGCCAATGAAACTGAAAAGTAAGAAGTATAAAACAGTGGCACAGCCAGTACTAATGTACAGTACCGAAACCTGGGCAGTAAAGGCAGAACAGTTGAGGAGGCTAGAGGAGATGAAGATGAAATGCCTGATACAGCTGGTAGGATGTACACTGTGGGACAGACAAAGAAATAAGAACGTAAGAGCAGAAGCAAAAGTAGCTCCAACTGCAGAAAGGGTCAAAGAGAACATGTCTATATCAGCTTATCAAAAGCTGATAATATTGAATGCCAGTTGATCTACCTCTAAAGGTCGAGCAACCAAAATAGCGAAGACACGGAACAGCAATTTTTTTTTCCCAGGGAAAAAAATCTCTGGGCCGTTGTCGGGAGTTTGCCATTTCCTCCACTGTGGTGCGATCTCAGTTGGTATATTTAAGTAGGGGGTTCCAGTTTATGTTGTGTTGTTTTTTTTTTCAGAGCAGTGATTTTTTTCCCTGGGAACAACATCGCTGTTCCGTGTCTTTGCTATTTTGTTTGTTCGACCTTTTGTGGTTGATCAACTGGCATTCAATGTTATCAGCTTTTGATAAGCTGATATAGACCCAAAGAGAACAGATTACAGTGGTTCAGGCACATATACAGAAAAGCAAAATACAATCTGGTGAAGAAGATTTGGGACAGAGAGTTAGAAGGCAAGAGGAAATGAGAACATCCAAATATATGGATGGATTGTATGAAAGAATACCTGTGGCAGTCAGGCATGAGTGTTGAAGAAGGTAGGAGAGTGGCATTGAATAGAGAAGGAGATGTCGACAGTTGACACAACACCCGACCCCATGTAGAAAATGGGAAAAGCAGCTTGTGTGAAGACTATAGAGCAGGTATGCAGTCAAGCCAGGTATGGAAATAAGGTGCATAAGAAAAGCTGGTGGTGGAATGCAGAAGATCATGAAGTCATCAAAAGAAAGGAGTGCAGAAAAAAAGTGGTAGATAGAAAAGGAAGACCAGGGAAGAAGGAATTCTGGTTGGCTAATAAACAGGCTAAGAAATCAATTTAAATAGCTAAAAACAAGGTTTCAGAGGCTCTCTACAAGCTTTTGGAAAGAGACTCAGATGGTGCAAAGAAACTCCATCAGTTTGCAAGGCAAAGACAAAAAAGATAAAGAAGTTAGTTGTTAGGCACTCTTCATAAAGTATGCCAGCAAAAACCTGCACTCCAGTGCACAGAACATCAAAAGAAAATAGGAGTACTCTCAGTAGGTTCTAAATGAAAAAAGCCTCACAGAAGTTGTACTGTCCCAGCCACAGCATACAAGGAAACAAGAAGAAACTACCCTAGAAGAAGTAAGAACAGCACTAAGGAAAATGAAGTCAGCTGATTCAGATGAAGTCACGGCAGATATGATCAAGATATTAGGTGAAGTGGGGAGAAATGGCTCCTAAGAGTACTCATTGCAGTATGGAGAGAATTGTGTATAAGAATTCTAGTGCCAGTGTACAAGAACTAAGGGGACATTCCCAGTTGTGGTCAGTATAATGCATCAAACTTATCTCAGTCTAATTGAATGTTTCTGAGAGAGTGGTTGATAACATGAATATGCAGAAAAGCAGAAAGTAAGACAGGAGATTGCAGTTTGGACTCAAATCAGGGTACAGCAAAACTAAGAGTCCAGATAGGCATTCCTGGTCTTGGAGAAAGCATATAACAAGGTACCAAGAAAGCTGACTTGAACAGTGTTGTGATGGTTTGAAGTCACCAAAAAATTGGTAGAATTAGTGCAGCAATGTACAAGTACCTAATGACACAACCATAAACAGTGTTTGGACTTAAAGAGGGGTTGCCAGTGGGAGTGGGTGTGCATCAATTTTTAGGTCTGAGACTACTGTTGTTCATACTGATGATGGACTACATTGGCAAATAGGCTGGAAAAAAACTCAACACAGCTGCTGTATGCAGATGATGTGGCAGTGCAGGCAGACTTTGAGCAAGAACTTCAGCAACTGATAGGGGAATGAAATGCAAAGCTGAAAGCACATGACATGAAACAGTACAGATTCATAATTTCATAGATGTGTACTAAGTGAATGACCACTGGGGCCTTTGTAAGGCTAGTCATGCATCCCAAATCTCTGACAAGTTTTGGTACTTTTGGTAAGTGCAAGCAGGACTTGGGAGATGAAAGATTTACATGGGAGATGAACAATTGTAAGGTTTACCTACAGTAGGTCAAACCAGATACCATCGAATGATAGTATAGTTGATGCCATGCAGTGAAACCGACAATGTCAAATTTTGACATTGTCGAAATTCAAATCACCGTAGACCTCGGAACAGGCTTTAACATGGTTCGAGATGGGGGCGACATTTGTATTTCGACAATGTCGGGTTCGACATTATCGCTGCTCGACCTCCTGAAATCGATTACAGTAGGTTCGACAAAACCCACCACGACCTGCTAAGTGCAAACCCAATTGTAATTGCAGCAAATAGGAAAAGTCAGAAAAAAAAATTGAAAATTTAGACAGAAGGTAAAATAGTACAACAGTTTAACAGTTTCAAGTATCTGGGAAGCATAACTGAGGAGAAGGGAGGTCTGAACGAGAAGGTCAGAGATAAAATCAGAGGGGCTGCACCCAACAGGCACAGAGTGTCAGGGGTAGTGTGTGAGAGAAGAATGCCAAAAAAAGCTGAAAGGTAAGGTATACATAAAGTGGTGTGACCAGTACAGAAACCTGGGCAGTGAAAGAGCATTTGAGGAAGCTAGAGGTGATGGGGATGAGGTGTCTGCCATGGGTGGTATGATGAAGAGTGTGGAAAGGATGAAAAAATGAGGACATCACAGCATACACCCAAGTAGCTCCAACTGCAGAGAAAGTCAAATAGAACAGATTATGGTGATTCAGGAACATGTGCAGGAAACCAGAAGATGATCTGGTGAAGAAGATTTCGAATAGACTGAAAGAAGGCAAGAGGAAATGAATGTCTCCAACATAATGATGCAGAGACTGTGTGGGAGAAGATCTGCAACAGTTAGCCATGAATATCAAAGAAGGTAGGAGATTGGCATTAAATTGATGGAAATGATGACAGCTGATGTAACATTCTGACCCACACAGAAAATGAGAAAAAGGGATTTGACGATGATGATGAGCATAACTTCTAGTCCTGATTTCTTTTTTGATGCTATCCATTTCTAACTGTACATCTCCCCACCTGCATGCTGAACAAACATGCTGTTCCTGCAGGGTAGTTAACTTAGTTTCTACTGCCCTTAACCCAGTTTAATTTCTCCAAGTCTTTTGGGTTTCTAATACCATGACTGCAATGGACCCCCTTCCTAAGTCAGGATTTGATTAATTTTCATGAAATTAGTAATGTTCCAATTCTTGATGTTAGCCCGAAGTGCTCTTCATAGCACCCACAATGTGTCCAGAACTGACTCTTTCTTTAATTCATAACTGAATAAACACAGCATAAAGTGCAATGTGCACCATAAATTAACAAAAATCAAGTCAGGAACCAAGCGAATAGCTGCACCTTCTTTATTACATACTTCTTCTGTTACCTCGGCTAAAACGCCTTCAAGGAATAACAACATAAACTATATCAGCCTTTTTAAATCCTTTCAATTTTATATGTAAATATAATTAATATAATTAATTCATCTACATTTAATTAACAAAAAACACCACCCAAGCTTAAAGACACAGTTCCCTTGAAGGAAATGAAGATTTGCACTATCTACAAAAATAAACACATGCATAATATAAAAGTGAAAATCTAAGCATAGTAAAACACATCAAGTATGCCCTAAGCCTTAAACTAAATACATAATTATAAATATTCCTTGCTCTATGATGAATTTATTTTATACATTGTATGACTACCTTACCATCATTATTAATAAATAGCAGCATACCTAATTTCATATTCACATTTCCACCACATGAGCGTATACAACAACATTTATTTATATTTTATAAACCATCCCAATTTAATTCCAAATTCAACCATTGTGGTTGTAAGGTTCCTAAATTAATTATGAGTTTCGCTTCCAAATGTAATAACTTACGGACAAATCCCCCCACCCCACCCCACCCCCCATGTTATTAACTCCAAAGGGTCTAGCCAGAACACTAAAAAAGAAGCCATCCAAATTTCCACCATGGACAGAACAAAAATGTTGGGCCACTGGGCTTTCCAATCCCGAATTCCTAACATCTCTCAAATGTTCCAATATCCTCAATTTAACCTTCCTTTTCTTTTGCCCTATGTACCACCTGGTTGATGAACAACCACATTCTATAATATAAACAACTCTACAAGAGTCATATTTGAATTAATTTTTAATCCAGAATTTTTTTCCATTAATGATTGATCCATCTAAATTCCTAATTTTATTACATACTTTACATTTTCCACAGGGAAAGCCCCCCCCCAGCTTTTCCCTCACAGTATTCCATACCCTTTGGTTTAGCAATTCCCTCAAATTGCTGAATCTGCCATAGGAGAAGGTAACGCTACTAAGAAACAAACTCCCCACTACCTCATCCCTGCAAACCACTAGCCATAATTTGTTTACCAATTCCCTTAAGGTATCTGAGAAAGGAGAAACTTTTGTTATGTAGAACATAGCCTCTGTTTTCAAATCATTAAAATTATACTCATTCCAACCCCTGGAACCTTTATGGTAACATCCTCTCCCTGGCACCCCCCTGACCTTATCTATTGCTTCCTGAATGTATGTATCCTTATAGCCCCTCTTTGATAATTTATTCCTTACCATGACATACTCCTTTGCCAACATCTGCTTGTCAGATGTATTAGTAAAAGTGCACTTAAATTCCCCATAAGGTAAAGATTTTATTAAATGCAATGGATGAGAACTAGTGGCCTCTAAAAAATTATTAGCAGCTGTTATTTTATGAAAAGGACTATATTGAAGCTTCCACTCACTGTCCACATAAAACTCCACATCAAGAAATTGCATGGTTTTATCATTAGTTCTATATGTGAATTCCAAACCAAAAAAAATTTAACTTAACATAACCATGAAATTCCTGAATTCACTTTGATCTCCCCAGCACACAAATATTAAATCATCGATAAAGCGTTTAAACAAGATCTCATTATTCTTGTAAAAGCATGTGGGATAGACAAGCATGTTTTCAAAAAATGCCATAAACAATATGACATAAGAGGGGGCAAAAGCCGCCCCCATTGCCGTTCCCTCCAGCTACAAGTAAAATGTTTGTTCAAAACTAAAATAGTTGTGTGTAAGGGCAAATTCTAATAGTTGACAAACATAAGTAGTTCGTCGACCTTGCCCCATCATTTTGACAATTGCTTCTAAGCCCTTTTCAGTTTTAATATTTGTGTAAAGTGACTTTATATCCACACAAGCAAAATAATAATCAGGGCTCCATTGTATCCCATCCATGTTCTCCAAAACCTTCGCAGTATTTTTCTACTTATGACTGAACCCTAGGGAGGAATACCTTCAGTTGGGATTCCAAAAAGATGCCAATGTTCTTGAAAAATGCTCCTGCACCCAAAACTATCAGTCTCCCTGGTGGTTTGGTAAGTGATTTATGCAACTTTGGAATTGCAAAGAACCTGGCATCCCTACGACTTTTCACAAACAGTTTTTTTTAACATCAGATTGATTAAAGAAGCCCAACCTTTCACCTCTCTCCAATAACTCAAGTGAACCCTCATTAAATGCACTTATTGGATTAGATTGTAACTTCTTATAGATTTTTTCATCTGCCAATAAATCTGTCACCATGCTGTTATATCCCTCCCTTGTCATCACAACCCAATCCCCCCCCCCTTGTCTGCCTGTGTGAAAACATATTGTTCAGTCAAACCACGCAACTGCTTTAAAGCTTCCCACTGTGCTTTACTTAAATTCCAAACATTCAGTTTGCGAACAAAATCCTTATATGCAACTTCTATTTGTTTACACAAAACCATTTCAAACGTGTTGACTGCTATAGACATTTTAGGGGATAAAAAGGAGCTTACAAAGGGAACCTTCAGAACACACAATTTTCCATATCCAGTTGCAAAATTAACATTACATTCATTAGAAAGGTCAGAGTCACTGTTAGTGTCCAAGTTCAACATGTCATGGGATGAGGTGTCTGCCATGGGTGGTATGATGAATAGTGTGGAAAGGGTGAAGAAATGAGGACATCACAGCATACACCCAAGTAGCTCCAACTGCAGAGAAAGTCAAATAGAACCGATTATGGTGATTCAGGAACATGTGCAGGAAACCAGAAGATGATCTGGTGAAGAAGATTTGGAATAGAAAGAAAGAAGGCAAGAGGAAATGAATGTCTCCAAGAGAATGATGCAGAGACTGTGTGGGAGAAGATCTGCAACAGTTAGGCATGAATATCAAAGAAGGTAGGAGAGTGGCATTAAATTAATGGAAATGATGACAGCTGATGTAACATTCTGACCCACACAGAAAATGGGAAAAATGATGTGGATATTCTACAAAAGGGCCTTACAGAAACAGATGCCTGCTGCCAGAGCCATGGGCTCAAGCTTAATGCCAAGAAATGTATAGTTATCCCCTTTGGAAAAAAACATGTACCCGTGAATTACCACATAGGTGGCAGGACACTAAACATTGAAAGTGTGATGAGAGACTTAGGGACACAGGTGGACAGTGGTCTCATTTTCGATAACCACATCGCCACAACAGTCAGGAAATCCTCCTATGTGGCACACCTCATCACTAAGGGCTTTTCATTCAGAAAAAAGGAGGTCATTGTCCCACTGTACTCATCCCACATTAGACCCATTATAGAGTATAATGCCCCATTTGGAATGTACCTCACAAGACATCTGCAACAGCTGGAAAGGCCACAGAAATACCTCACTAAAAGAATCACAGGCCAAAAGCAGATACCATATGCTGACCATCTAAAATAACTCCATCTATACTCTGTGGCATATTGTCTACTCAGAGGCGATCTCTGCTTAACATACAAGGCCATGTCCAAAATCTTGCTTTTTTCCCACTTTCTGAAAGTTAAGAAAGTTCAGTTACAGATTTGCTGTTCTGAACTGTTTGGAAGTTTCTAGAAGGCCAGTGCTTGCTTGGGCTAAAGGGAAGTCTCTGTGTTCACCAATGGGAGTGGTTAACACTGAACAGCCTGCCTGTCCCTGGAGGAGTGGTTACTACCTAGAAGCTGTAGTTTTATTGGCCATTTTGGGTCAATTCTAAACTCCTTGATCTCTCTCTCTTAAAACCCTACAACTCTCTTTTTGCACGGTTTTGCGCACTGAGCAGCGTTGGGCAGCGCCACCTAAACAGGTTTAAACTATTCCAGGCTCCACAAAGTCTGCTCTTCACTTTTTCCCTTAGAACTGTTCAAACTCTCAAAGTAATTACTCTGTTCTCTTTCTAAAGCCCTGCACTTGCTCAGCTCTTATAAGGAAACACTAACTAACTAAAGCACTACACCCTCCTTGACTTCTCATAAGAATTAGGCTCCCGATTGGTCCTTCCTGATCAAGTGAAAAATCAGTTCCCTTCCATAATCTGATTAGTAAAAAACCAGTTCCCTATACTAATCAATGTCTGTGCAGTAACAGAAACCTGGTTCAAGGCTCCTGAGAGCACCCCAGCACTACCAGGTTATAACTCATACCATGCGTTTCGGCCCCAAAACTCGGACTGAATCACAAAAGGAGGGGGAGTATCTATATTCATCAAAGATACCTACACCTCCAGGTTAGTGGCACTGCACGAAGCATCGGAAACCATCCATGTGCAACTAACAGCAGGCAAAACTGCCTTTCAGTTTGTAGCCTGCTACAGAACACCCTCCCTATTACAGGAACCCCACTTGGCATTCCTGAGAACACTGGAGAATATGAAGGTCTCTCCAAACCCTATGTTATTTAGTGACTTCAACTACCCAAACATTGACTGGGAAAACTACTCAAGCCCAAACACCCTCGCCCAATGGTTCCTTGAATTTATAAACTCTAACATGATGGAACAACTGGTCACCACTCCCACAAGAGGGAACAACATATTGGACCTGATCATCACCAACATGGGGACTCTATGTTCCACACCAGAGGTAAACCCCTCATTGGTAAGATCAGACCATAAACAAATTTACCTGGACATCCATATCCCATCCCCACCCCCAGCCAAGGAAATCACTGAAAAGAATTTCTCAAAAGCCAACTTTGCACTTCTCAAGACTGAGGTGGAATCCTTCAAAGCCCCCGGACCAGAGGATAATACAGCCCAATCCACAGAATCCTTTACAAATGCATTCTATGAGCACCTGCAGGAATGCATGGATCGTGCTATCCAAAATAAAACCAAGACTCACTCCTCCAAAAACAGGAGACCAGTCTGGTGGACCCCAGCCATAAATAAGCTATACAACAGAAGGAGGAAGCTACCACATGACAGAGCAAAATCCCAAAAAGGGAAGACATCTCTGATCCCTCATAAAATCATCAAAGGCCAGTTTCGAAAGAAAATTTGCCCTAGACACTAAAGATAATTACAAGGCCTTCTTTAGTTATGTCAGGAACATGGGTGGAAACTCTCAGATATGCTCTGAATTGTTGCATAACGGCACAAAATATACTGAACCTACTGACATAGCCAACATCCTGGCAGACAGATTCAGCGCAAACTTCTCTCCCCCTCCCCAAAGGAGAAAATGCCTATCCCAACTGAATGTAACCTCCCTGACATCACAGATGCACAGGTGAAAGCTGCCCTCTCCAAAGCAAAAAACACAGCATCTATGGGACCGGACGGTGTCCCAGGCTGTGTCTTACACGAGCTCCAAGAAGAACTGAACCCTCACATTAGGTCACTGTTCAAACTTAGCCTTACTACAGGATATGTACCCAAAGAATGGCGTACAGCTACAGTGGTCCCACTCCACAAAGGTGGTGCCACAATGGACCCCAGGAACTATCGCCCCATAAGCCTGACTAGTCTGGTCTGTAAAGCTATGGAGCGTATTATCATGGAACTCATAAACAAAGACATTGGGAGCCTCCAGACACTGGACCCTACCCAATTCAGCTTTGTTAAGGGAAGATCTTGCCTCTTAAACCTAGTTGATTTCTTTGAAACAATTACCAAAGCCATAGATGAGGGCAAGGTAGTCCACACAGCCTACCTGGACCTCGCAAAAGCCTTCGACACAATACCCCACTCGGGCATCATAAATAAGCTTACCAGCTTAAATATCAACCCCTATATCACAAGATGGGTTGCAAACTGGCTTAGAGATAGAACCCATATGGTCAGAATCGCAGGTGCCATGTCCGAATCCAAACCAGTTACAAGTGGCATCCCACAGGACTCAGTTCTGGGACCTCTCTTGTTCGGTATATACTTCTCTGAGGTTCAGGCTAACATGGGGGGATTATGGCTGACAAAGTTCGCAGATGACTGCAAACTGGGGGCCATAATTGAATCTCCAGCTGACACAAGCATCCTCCAAAAGGGTCTCACAGAGACGGACGCTTGGTGCCAGAGCCATGGCCTCAAGCTAAATGCTAAAAAGTGCATAGTCATCCCCTTTGGGAAAAACAAAGTGCCTACAAATTACCACATAGGTGGTAATCCATTAAGTATGAAAGAAGTAATTAGAGATTTGGGGACCAACATAGATAGTAATCTCTCCTTTGATAATGACATTGCCAAAGTGGTTAGAAAGACCTTCTATATAGCCCACCTTATCATGAAAGGGTTCGCATCTAGATCAAGAGATACCATTGTGCCCCTCTACTCGTCACTCATCAGGCCCATAATTGAATACAATGCCCCTTTTGGGATGTAGCTTACCCAACACCTGCAGCAACTGGAGAGACCCCAAAAGTACCTCACCAAGAGGATCATGGGCTACAAACAGATGTCCTATGCAGCTCGACTAAAGAAACTCCAGGTCTACTCAGTTGCTTACCGCCTACTCAGAGGCGATCTATGCCTGACGTACAAAGCCATGTCAAACCCAGAATTAATGGACATGCTCCACCTCAAAAAATCCAAGTCCCTTAGAGCTATATGCTCCAGGGACCTAAACCTCAGCACAAAAATAAATAGGACATGCTGGAGGGACAGATTCATTTCCCAGAGGCTCCCCTCACTCTGGAATAGAATCCCAATTCATGTTATACATAGCCCCTTGCTGACCCTCTTCAAGCGAAATCTGGACGCGTGGATGGGAAATCGCAAATTCACCCCTGGGATCTCTTCTGCGTCCCTGCTAGACAGAGACACAGTAAACTAATCGTAAAAGGGTACCTTCTGTGACCTACTTTACAGAGGCACAGTAGGCTAATCTAATAGGGAGGCGGAAGCCAAATACACTCTGGCTAGGCTTATAAATGCCCTAGGGCAGATAGCCTAGTATCTACCTATGAACCTATGAACCTATGTCAAACCCTGAGCTGTTGGACATGCTCCACTTAAGGAAATCCCAATCCCTCAGAGCCACACACTCCAGAAATCTAAACCTTGTCATCACAATGAACAAAGCATGCTGGAGGGATAGGTTTCTGACCCAGAGACTCCCCATACTCTGGAATAGACTGCCCATACATGTCAAGCAGAGCACCTCATTGGCCCTCTTCAAAAGGAACCTTGATGATTGGATGGGAGATAGGAAATTCACCCCAGTGATCATGTCAGTCACCCTGCTAGCCAGGGGTCCAGCGAAGTAAATATTGTGTGAAGAAATATCCAGGGGAATTGTTATGGCTAGGCTTGCAGAGGCCCTAGGGCCGATAGCCTAGTACCAACCTATGAACCTATGTAAGACACTATGATCACTGCTACTTTTGTCTCCTTTTCAAGGACTACTTTATCTGGTTTTCTTGCATTTATTTTCTGAACTGTTGGCAACGGGTGATCTCGTATGTTATAAACTTCATCATTTTCTATAATTCTTTGTGGATCATGTTTCAAATGCTTCTCAGCTACTTCTTTATTGTAATGTTTGCACAACCCCCAATTCAACAGTCTTGCCATATTATTATGCCTTTCAGTATAGAGGCCATGGTATCCTGAGTGCATCATATCCAGAAACATGATGTGTGATTGTTTCCAGTTCTGTTTTACAGAACCTGCATTTGCCTCTTTCTCCCATGTCTTCAGTGGACTCTGCAAATCAGTGTCTATGTAGTCTACTATCCTAGACCATCATTATTAACCTTTTATCTTTTGGTTTAAATTCAGTGATATTTGTCTGTTTCTGGTTTAATTTCCATTCCTGCTTGACACCTGTATGCTTATGCTAATGGAAATCATCTTTGACTTCTCCTCATGTGTTAAAACTTTCACTGTATTTGGATCTGGCAAGGTCAGCAGATATGTATGCAGTCCCATGACTGCAGAACTATACATGTAATCAATTTTGTGGAGGCCCATACCTCCTTCAGAATGAGGAATATACAATCTTGTTATACACTGATGAATAGCTAATCTTGGAATACACTGATTTTTATATATCATTTGATAAGCATGATGCATTTTTCTTGTTTTCTTGTCCAACTGATCAAATATGTTTTAGGGCCAAGCAAATTAGAACAAGAATAGCAAATTGGTTTATAACTTAGACTTTGTTCCTAGATGTTAGGGCTGTTTTCAGTGTAGTTTTAGACTTCTAAAGTATCCCTTACTGAGTTTTGTTCACATTTGTTCATGTTTAATTGGTGATCCTTCATCAATTCCCAAATATTTCTACACTCCTTTATGCTCAATTTCCTTTATATCACATTTCTGTCCCAGACTGACATTTTCTTGGTGCTGCGACTTTCCTGCTTTAAACTTTGCTTTTGAGCATTTATCAGGACCACATGACATTCTTATATCATCTGAAAAAGTTTTAACCACTTGCAGTTGTGCTTTCAACCCCTTATCTGATGAACTATACAGGTTTAAGTCAGCCATAAAAAGTGGATCAGAAGTCATTAATCTTGTTTTTTTTTTTCTGGGAGCCAAATTGTACCATGACCTATTTAGGTAAGTAGACAGCTCAATGGGTTAAGAGCAAGACAAAAAGGCAGCGGTGACAGAGTCACCCTGAAATATCCCCCTTTGAATTTATCTTTGGGATAATAATTTTCCCTTTGTCATCCCTTAGCTACAAAGTGGTTTCCCCCAGTTACATTGGCACTGTAATGTAATCGAACGATATATATTGTGTACACCTGCAAACACTCCTTTATCCATGACTGTGGGATGCTGTCATTTTTTTTGTAATCTATTCATGCCATACTTAGATTATTTCCCTTTTTACAATGCTCTATTATGGCTTTATTTAGCAATGAATGATCTTTTGCCCCATATGACTTCCTTTTGTCATTCTTTTGTTCTATTTCCATTTTTTTTCTAAATGACTATAAACTCTGCATCATTTACAGTATACAGTTTGTAAATCATCAGAAGGCAGGTTATTGGTCTATAGTTTTTTGGATGGCTTGTAGGTCGTCTCTTAAGGAGGAGCATAATTTTTCCTGTTGTTAACCAGTCTGGTGTCTCCTTGGGATGCGAATTTAAGCAATTCTTTCTCAGTGCTAAATCGATGGGTAAAGATGTTAATACTTTTAGCCAATAGTTAGGTACTGTATCTGGGCCTGGGGATTTCCAATTAGGAGATTTCTTAATTTTCTTTTCTCTGGCCATTACTTCATCTCACGTCATATCCTCTACATTAGAACTCCTTACAGTTTCTTTTAATTTTTCTGTCCATCCAGCTCTTTGTTATATTCCACAGGGTCTTCATTAATATTTCTTCAAAATGCATCTACTTTTTCTTGTTTATGGTGTTTCTATTCCTTTTATTTTATTTCACAATTCTCCTTAATACTTTTTTGGGTCATCTGTGAATTGATTATTTTGTACTTTTTCTTTATATTTATCTGCATATCTATAAGTTTTCCTGCCTGTGCTGCTATCTTTAGTTTATTATTTGCCATAGAGTACAGCAGATCCTGGTCTGTTTTGATACTGTGTATTGCTTTTACCACGCCATTCATTCTAAGCATTTTGTTGATCTTTTCCCTCTTTTATAAATTCTTCCAATAGTGACGCTTCTCGTCTTAACTGCTTCACAGTTTTCTCTGTTTGATGCTCCTTGGTGACATTTTATTTCTTCCTTCTTTTTCCCTTATTCTTCTTCTTTTTTGTGGTAAGAGTTTGGGTCTGATTTGCTTTCTGTAATCTATTTATTTGATCTATCTTAATATAGCTATCCATCTCTATTAAGTCAAAAAACTCTTCCATTAGATCATTTTCTTCTAAACTGAGAGGACATTCTTGGTGGGCATTCTACAGAAAGTCAAAGAGCAGATTCCTGTGACATATTATCTTGAGATACATGCTACATCATCTGCTGTTCCTTCTTACAGGAACTCACTGTCCTATCATGCCATGACATTGTCTGTGTCAGAGTCGGCACTGAATACTGCTTCTTCCTTTCTTGTACAACTTCAGCTGAATGTTTATACTAGTTTCCTACAGAAGGCTCCAAAGCATCATCATGTGTCAAATCTTCAGATGCCTCCCACTCCACTTGTTTTTTTCTTAATTTGGAGACTCATTGTTCCTTCATGCCGTGACATCACCTGTGTTTGATTTTCTACCCTACATCCTTTACTTCGCAGGAAACTCATAACATCACGTTCCATTTCTCTAACTCCTTCCTTTTGGACTCTTCTTTTCTACACCCCCCTCTGTTTCCTTATTTTTGTGCATTGTGAAATTTTCTATGTCTGGGTGCCTTTGCCTGTATTTCTCTTCAAATATCTTTGGTGTTGCCTTTTTTATATTAATTAGTTTTGGTTTCTCCATTGCACCATATCAGATCTCTTTTTCTTTCCCCTGTCCATATTTCTTCTTCAGATGCCTCCCACTCCACCAGTTTCTCCTTAATTTGGGGACTCGTTGCTCTACAATACCATGACATCACCTGTGCTGGACTTTCTACACTAAATCCTTCACTTCACAGGTAGTCTATAACTTCAGTTTCTATTTGTGTAACGTCTTCCTTACTAATTCTCTGTTCTATATTCCATCTTTGTTTTCTTGAGGTTTTTTTCTTTTCTTTTTTTTGTATTGTGAAATGTTTTATATCTTGGTGCCTTTGCCCAGATTTCTCTTCAAATATCTTTGAAGCTGCTTTTTTAGTGATTAGTGTGGCTTTCTCCTTTGCATAAATATTGCATCATATCAGATCTCTTTTTTCTTCCTGTGTCCATGTTTCTTTTTTATACCTTTCAAAAATCTCTTATATTTTTATTTATATATTTGCACTTCTTCTGTCATGTCTTTTTCCAGGCTATATAATGTTTTTCATGGGTCTGTTGTATTAATGAATACAAATTTACATTTGAAGCTTTTGACAGTTTTTCTTGTGCTAGTATTTTTCTTTCCTCTAATTTCTCTCTTAATCTTTGAGGATATTTTCTATCTGGAAATTTTGGACAATAGAAGACTGAAAGATTGCATTAGAGAACATCTTTACAGTTTTACCATGCACAATGTGAACAATGCACTTGCCAAACATATAGCTAATAGCTCTTTTGAGTATCAGTTTTGCTTTATGGTCATATAAAAGATCAAGGACAGTGAATGCAAGGGAGATTTTTCTAATTATACAGAAGCTCAAGAAATTAAATGGATTATTGGACTTAGGGTGGATGGCAAAATGGGTCTGAATGGACATTTGCCACTCAAGCCCATTTTAAAAGCCAGACCATTATTTAAATGAAAACGTGTAGACATTAATGTTACAAAATGTACACATTTGTATTACATACACCTTTTTACATGGGTAGCTACATATACACTTATGTTTTATATTGATTATTTATATGTATATGTATATATAAATGAAGGTGAAGCTACATTAACACTTCAGCATATTTTACTCTTATCAGTATAATAGATCCCTGGAAAAGACATTGAAAAGCCCATAACTATAAAATTAGATGCTGTGACTCAGGTCAAGTTTTTTAGAGTTCAGTCACCTTGTCTTTGTATTCAGGAACAGTTTACCTCACTGATTGTTTATGGTGGTAAACCATCTGGGGGGGGAGTAACTGCTTTCCACTGAAGGAACTGACTGTCCCTCCCTGCTTCTCAGCTGGGTCTCCCACTATTTTTTGCCTTTGTGGCTCCAAACTCAGAGTCATTTCAGTATCCCTTGTCCCAAGTGTTCTCTCCACCCAGATGCTTCCCTCTACAAGAAGGTACATTGGATTATTGTATTATTTTAATTGCTATGATTTATTTCATTTTGGTTAAAACTTGTACTAGAAAAATACAACTAAGATTCCGTTGTGTTTAACTCTGGCTAAGTGCTGTGTTTTTTGCTGTTAATGTGTAGTACATTTATCACCATGTTTCTACTGACTTTTTACTCTAGGTTTCAGTAATACCAGCTAAATGTTGTCTTTCTGCTGTTGAAGTGTAGCAATTGTATAAGCAGGGGTCTACTGACTGTTAGATTCACTGAATCCTACTGTAAAACAATCAATTAATTTTTTTGCTGTTTGTACTGCAGTTACATCAAGTAAGTCTGTTGCCAACTGGCTAAGTGTTTGCTATTTTGTTTTCTCCCTGCTAATCTGTAGTACATATGTTTATCTTATGAATATATATATTTCTGTCCCTCCTATTGAAGGCTTCTATTGTAATACCTGATTTTATGTTTGCATGAACAGCACAGTTAACTGGATATTGTACACAATTGTTATACATGAGTTTCTATTAGTGAAGAGTTTTGTCATTGACTAAGGCTGCTTCTTTTTTCATATATGTTACACACTCTAGCTGGCTGCCTTTTTCTAAGTGCTTAAATATCAGATTTACAGACTGTTTATTGTATACCAAAGAGTGGGACCTAACAGGCATGCCACCTGTCTCTCTGACATATGTAAACCTACATTTCAGTAACCCCATATTTGCATGCAAACACATATTTCTTGTTAGCTTATTTTTCTTTCTCTCCTTCTATACTGTGGAAGCCGCCATTTTTGTTCTTAGTAATCACAAACTTGCATACCTATAAATATCTCCGGTAAGCTTTCTTATTGTCCTGTTTAAAGGCTAGAAAGGTGAAATGCACAACTGTGAAATATAGTGCACTACTCTTGTTTGCCAAACGTTGCTTAATGTGGTTGAGTATAGACAAATAGTAGTATATCTATCTAGTTCAACCATCAAGAAATCCTTATTAACTTTCTTTCTCTCTCTCCCTCTCTCTCTCCCAATGAAGCAACCCCCACTACCTAAAGAACTTGCACAGCTGAAATTCACTTGCAGTTGCAAGAGTTCACCAGGGAAAAATACACTGAGCTAAATCTATGTAAAACAAATTCATAGACTCAGATTAATAATTTAATTTGTAAGTCATGTACTAGTGTGTTCTGTTTGCAGTGTCAAACCTGCTGAAAGGATAGCCCCACCCTTACAGGCCTTTTACTGCTGAAGGTGAAGCTACATTAACACTTCAGCATATTTTACTCTTATCAGTGTAATAGATCCCTGGAAAATACATTGAAAAGCCCATAACTATAAAATTAGATGCTGTGACTTAGGTCAAATGTTTAGAGTTTGGTCATCTTGTCTTTGTATTCAGGAACATTCTACCTCACTGATTGTTTATGGTGGTAAACCATCTGTGGGGTTTCTTCCTGCTTTGTTCGCTTCACTCACTCAGCTCCCCTGCCCTTCCCCCACACCCCACCCTCCCCAGCACCTCTACTCATATCCCAAGCAAACCATTCCCCCTCATTCCTCTGATCTGATTATATACCCCTCTACCTTCTCCTCACCCACATTTCATTCACACTTTTACCTACTTTTATTTAAGCAAACTTATCTGCTTCCCCTTACATCCGTCAGCTTGAATTCTCATCCCCCCACTATAATTCTTTGCATCTTGCTCTGTTTTACCATTACAATACTATCACCACCTCAAGCTGTCTTATATTAACTCCAGACTTATCACCTTCTCTTCTATTATACGTATAAACTAACATTGTGCCATAACTGGACTACTGACCAGTCACTTCTCCCCCAGCTCTCCTTATCACAAACCACAGGGCAAAATACCTAACCACATTGTCAAAGCCCACACTGAAGTCAAAACATTTCCAACCTTACCTTCAGCTGCACACATATCACAAGATAACAACATCACTATTTATACCTGATATTACATTCTAACACATAAATACCACTTTTACTATTGTTAAACCCACTATCACAGTTGACATGCTCATCCTAACTCGCCTAGCTTCTTTACTCGTAATTCTCAGCCTCGCTACAGCTATATCCTCACTTACCCCCACACATCAATTCACATCAACTTTCTCCAAACATCATCCCAATAAGCAACATAGCTTCTCACATATCTTCTCTCAGCTTTTACCCCATACCCTCCCATATTATTCAAGCCACAAATTGGCCTCCTCACCTCCTACAAAACCACACTTGACACCAGTATCATCACCTAGGAATAAAAAACACTTCCCATGGTACTCCTTCCTCATTATCTACCTACTCAAATGTGGAGACATGCATCCTAACCCTGGCGCACCCTCTAATTCTAACCAAAAGAGTAACCTCAAAAATTTAAACATACGTATGCTAAACCTTAGAAGTATATGTAATAAAATAGCCCCATTGCATGCCTGGATTGATCAAAATAAACCTGCCATACTAGCCCTTACAGAAACATGGCTACACCCCGGTGTAAAAGACGTAGAAATAATACCTCCAAACTTTGCAATAACCAGAAGAGATAGATCTAAAAAAAAGGGGGAGGGATAGCACTTCTATATCCCTCTACACTCAACATCAGACCCTACACCAGTAATATACCCATCTTTTCCAATGCTGAGGTACTAATCTCCTTTTTGAACCTTAATATATCAAAAATAATTTGCATAATAGTAATATATATCCCACCAGGTAACAATATGCCAGTGTTGCAAAATATTTTATCCTAGACATCCCAAACAATAAATCTTGAAACAATAATCTTTTTTTTTTTTTCAAATATATTTTTATTGAATTTTTCAAACTTTTCAAACATACAAAGAAAAAACTGTAAGTCATTATGGGAAGCAGTAAAGTATAGGTATATATGTAACAGTTAGTACAAAAACTATGCATTTATAAAACAGCAGTTATCTTACAGGGAAACTTACATCTAAGAGACCAATATAAGCAGTAAAGACCCCCCAATAACATATTACAGTCAAAGTCTAGAGATACAAATGGAAAGTGGTTTGGAAGGAAGAATATATGACTGTCTTAAGAAGAAAGAAAAGTGGTAAGGAGGGTATAACCATAAAAAACAACTATTTACACCATGTACTTCTATTTATACCATATTTACAACATTTGCAACATATTTACGCCATCCGTTTGTTCTTGTCTGCAATAAACTACGTGGATTTTACATCTTGGATTGTTATCTTCTGTTATTTTCTCACTCTCACTCCTGCTCAGTACTTGGTTGTGTTACAATATTAACGCCATGGATGCCAGAGGATAACAAAATAATATAATGAAATATTTTGTAAAATCAAAAGTTACCGTGTGATGGTAACAATGTCTAATGGTTATAGGGCCAGATATGATACTGATGGAGGATTTCCTGGAATGTAGTGTTAGTGACCCACATTTTGGAAGATTATTTAGTTTGGATTAGGTCAAAAAGTCTATACCAGTAATTCTGAAAATATTCTTTTTTCTTTTTGTTATTATTGCATAACGTATGTGCAGATATATATTTGATTGCCATTGATGTAAAGTTTTCCCAAGTTATTGTTGAGGGATTGACCCAATTTTGGCTATAAAATATTTGAGAAGGGCACAGGCTGTAACACAGATGTGGCGATGGATACCCTTAAGAGATTTAGGAATTATATTTAAAATCATGGTTTGCCAAGAGAATGTGGTTTTTTCGTATCCCATTTTTTCCAACTGAGTTCTGAGAGAACACCAAAGTTTGCAAATATTCTTACAGCTCCAAAAGATGTGAAGTATATCTACATGTGGGAGGGAACAGAATGGACAGGTTAGGTTTTTATTGTATCCGAATTTCAGTAAGACTGCTGGGGTATAGTAGGAATTGTTGTTTATCAAAAGCTGGGTGTAAATTAGGTTTTTGAAGGGGGGTAGATTCAGGTTATTATTGATTGCTTTGCACTTAAATTCCATAGAAATTTCTCCTTGTATACCATCCCAATGTTTGGAAAATAGAAGTGAATGATCATATTTAATGCTTGACACAAGTTTATAGGTATTTGAAATCATTTTGTTCCATAGGGAAAGTGATTTAATGATAGATTGTGATACTATAATGTCTTGCTCCTTCACTCTATAGTTAGAGAACTTTTGTTTTATAAGTGAGCTAATTTGTTTTAAGATAGGATCATATTTGTTAGGAGCACCAAATAAAGCTTTGTCCTCGGCAACATTTTTAGAGTTATAAAAGTGCCAAACTATGGCTTTCTTAACAATAGGGAAGTTTGTTAGATCGATCATTTTATTATTGATTTTTAAGTTAGGGTTTAGGTGAATGGGCTGGAGAATGGGAATAGTACTGTGCAATTTTAAGGAGGTCATCAGAGTTTGAAAGATGCAAATTTTGTTCTTTAATGTAGGCAAGATCTTGAACATATAGTCACCAAGGGACAGCATAGGGATTGAGTTTTAATGAATATATATAGTTGTACCAGATTTTGATCCAAGTTGGGTACCAAGATTCAGCAGAGGGATCATAGCGGGCTATTTGAATTAGACGGCTAGCATTAATGATGTGGTAATATAAATTAAAGTCCCGGAGACTTAAACCACCTTTATTCTTTGGGGTAATTAGATTCCTGTATGATATTCTGGTTGATTTAGGGAACCATAAAAACTTTGAGATTGTTGTTTCCATTTTTCATAAAAGAATTTTTGGAATGTTTAAGAAGATGGAGTTAAGATGAAAAAGGATTCTAGGCAAAATATTCATTTTAATGATAGCAGATTTTGATAGCAAAGAAAGATTGATGTTTTTCCATCTAGTTAGATCATTATTTATCTGATCCCAGACTCTATATAGGTTTGCTTTTATTAGTTCTTGGTGAGGGTGTGTGAAATTTATTCCTAGGTATTTAAGTGCATATTTGAGAGGAAGGTCAGACAGAGGGAAGTAATATTCTAAATGGTTTGCAGGGTTTAATGGAAAAATAGATGATTTTGCAGGGTTTAATTTATAATTAGCAGCCTCAGCAAAAATTAATAGAATTTTGAATTTTATGAAGCTCGGTGTTGGGAAGCTCAAAATAGATGTTTAGGTCATCTGCAAATGCAGAATAATTTATATCAATATTGAAGACTTTTGGAATATGGTGATAAGTCTTTTATTTAACCCAGAGAAGGAAAGGTTCCAGATATAAATTGAAAAGATAAGGTGAGAGTGGGCAGCCCTGCCTAGTGCCATTGGTAATTTTAATAGGGTGTGATAAAGTTTTATTTATATACAGGAAAGTAGAGGCATTGTTATAAAGCACCTTAATAGTGTTGATAATAAGATCAGGAAAGTTAAAGAATTTCATGGTTAGGTAAAAGAAGTTTAGATCAACATTATCAAAGGCTTTGGTAGCATCTAGGGTGAGTGCATAATGTGGGTGGTTATCATTTTTTTAGAAACAACATTAATGTGTTTAAGGTAAGAGTATTGTCACGCAACTGCCGCTGTTTCATAAATCCCAACTGTTCAGAAGAAATGACTGTAGCTATAACTTTCTGAATTCTATTAGCAAAAATGGTAGATAAGATTTAGATGTCAACATTAATAAGGGCGATGGGCCTATAGCAGAGAGGGTTGGACTTGTCAGAGTTTGGTTTTGGGATGAATATTTTTTTCAAATCGTTCCTATACTTATCAGTAATCCCTTTCGAGATGATATAATTATACATGGCAAGAAGAGTTTTAGAAAGGTGATGACTAAAAGTTTTATAAAATTCTGTAAAACCATCAGGACCTGGTGCCTTATTTGGTTTAAGTTTTTTAATAGCTAGCATTATTTCATTCAGTGTTATGGGGCTGTTTAGAAGGGTGTTTTGCACAAAGGATAATTTTGGAACAGATAGCTCATTTAGGATTTTTTTTGCATTTCATTTGGGGTCTGGTTTTGGAGATTATAGATTTCAGTGAAGATATTTACAAAAGAGTTAACAATATCTTCATTACTGTATACGTTTTTCCCTTTGTATTTTATTTCATTAATATAGTTTGGTCCCTCTTTGATGTTTATGAGTCCAGCTAGTGTTCTGGAGGGGGTTTGGGCCCATTCTGAATATCTGTGAAGGAGTATGAGTTCTACCAAGGACTGATTTTGTAAGTGAAATGAGTATTTTTTTTTTTGTATCACATGTAATTTTTTTTCCAATTCAGGAGAAAAATCCTTTTGTAGTTGTACATCAGTCATCTTTTGCTCATTGTTGAGGTTATTGATATACAATTTCTCTTTTTTTTTTATAATAAGATGATTTTTGTATGAGTATTCCTCTGATGACCGCTTTGGCCGTAGCCCATTGGATATCTAAGGGGATGGTGGATAAACAAGATTCTGCATCAAATTGTCTCAGATAATCATTAATTTCCTGTAGAACATCTTCTTTTTTAAGAATGTTACTGTTTAGTGACCAAGTGGGACTACTACCATTGCGATTCAGGTGGTGAGTGGGATTAATACAAAGGGAGACATTCGAGTGGTTGGATATACTTCTAGCCTCAAGGGCAAAGTTTGTAATTTTGTTTGAAAAGATATCAGAGACCAAAAAATAATCAATTCTGGACCAGACTTTGTGTGAAGCCGAATAAAACATAAACTTATTTAGCTCTCTGTCATGGTCAAATATTAAAAAGGGGTCAACTAAGTTGAAGCTATTTATCAAGTCCTGAATAGATGCAGATACATGCGAGGGCTGTTTCCTGTTTTTATTTGAACTATCATTCAAGGGGTCCATGAGTGCATTCCAGTCACCACCGATAATGAAAAGATTATTAGGAAATTGAAGTAGTAGATTATGTATTTCATAGAAGAATATGTGCTGGTTTGTACAAGGGCTATATAGGTTTAAGAAAAGTAAAGGGGATTTTACCTGAGGGTAAGAGCAGGAAAATAAACACCATCTACCATTTGGGTCAAATTTAGTATTTAGCATTTTGCCAGGAAAGGATTTTTTAATTATTATTACAGTGCCTTTTGATGCAAGACTATTCCCGGCTGATATCACAAGTTTAATCCAATTTCTTTTTTTAATATTATCCCATTGAACATTTGTCATATGGGTCTCCTGTAAAAAGATGATGTTAGATTTATCCTGAAAAATCAGATGCATAACTAATTTCTTTTTATTGATTTCTTGAAGGCCATTTACATTCCTGGAATTCACACTAATCATCATAATAAGATTCAAAACATAGATATATGCTAGGATAAATTAAGAAAAAAGCCCTACTAGGGACGGTGCAATTAATAAACACATTTTTTATATATGACAGAAAGTGTAATGTGATAATAAATCATATTCTGGCATCCATGATCCTTACCATAAACCCCATGCCTAACCACCTGTCTCCCTGAGTCATTTTTGAAAAAGTTCTAGATAGATACAAGTGATCTGTTTTTAAAATATTTTCCCTTATGAAGAATAATACAAGAACAGAGCAGGGAGACATATAAACTAATATCAATAGTCCAAGCGACAACAAACATTGGACAACTACACCACCATGCCACTCCCCAAAATGTTAAGGAATATTGAAAAACATATGTACATAGAATGCACAGTTAAAGGCAAAGTGACGTTCGAGTTAGGAGTTAAAGGAGATAATAAAACAATACCACCATAAGAACATGACACATACAGCATTTTTTGAAATTATTGACTTCGAAAATTTCCATGTAAATAGGCAAATGAGGTTGGAGTAATATATATACAGTAAGAGTTACTAAGTAATTGAAACCAACACAATTTATAACCAGAGCTATTAATAACCATTACAGCAGATAGTGACACAGGTTCTATTTATAACTGGCATAGCAGTAAGTACCATAATATCCTAATACTATGTGTTGGTCTCCTGTCTGGAAAAGGGACAGTCAACTTAGATAAGTTCTGAGCATATTGCTCTAAAGGGAGCTTAATGAATGGGGTAATTATAACAGGAAAAAAATACAGGTTAAATATATATGTCAACAAACAGAATAGCTCTGTGTAAATGTAAATACATTTTTTACCTATCTAGATATCTAACTGGGTTTACTACATGTACACACAGAATTACATAACAATAGGATTAGAGAAGGAAAGACAAAAACAAGAGCATTAATTGACAACGTAAGCAGTTAATTGGATTTTCACTAAATGCAGTTCGCAATAAACTACATAACTCACATATCATCACTAACCAGTAAAAAATACAGTTTAGCCAGCCTTTTTAGCAAGTAAGCAAGTTTTAGTAAGCCGGCTAATTAAACCAAGCATAAGCATACAGCATATCAAGCTCACTAGCTCTGTAGATCCACCTTCATTGAGAGAAAGAACAAGACATCCATATCCTGCACTTCCAGTAAAGAATTAGAACATCTTGATTCCTGAATCGTGATTGAATCATGGTGAAAGTAGTCAAAATACTAATTTGTGTTACCATGCAACAAGATTTCAAACTTGAAGACATATTTTCAGTACAGGTGGCACAGCTGTGAAGCAGACTAATGGGTTACTAAACAGGCAATTGTCTTTAGCTGTCTTTAAATAACTTTTGACAATTGCATAGACTTTTTATTTTACTCAGAGAGTCTGAGTTTGTATCTAAAACACTTTCACAATGAGCACTCAAACACACACCTAAATACTAAAAGAAAACTAAATGTGAACACATAAAATATTGTTTTTGAAAAAAACTGAAAGGCACAGAAAAGCATGTCTGAAGTATGGCATTGTAATTTTGCAACGTGACCAGAAGATGGCCGTTACTATACAGTTTGATATGAAAGACTTCTGACAAACTGATGTACTTGTATTGCTAGAAAAGAAATTATATTGTAATATATTCATTACTTAAACATAAGATTAGGCTGCTAAATTACGCCGACCAGAGTTCTTTATAGTCCATTTAATTACCCCCATCCTGAAGTGTCCAGAAAGTGTTGTTTTAGATTGATTTCTTCTTCCTTAAGCTCTAATTCATGATATTAGTGTTCCCAGCTTCTTCTTCTTCTGTTGCGACCTCTGACCCCGTGATGTCATCAGCCGATGTTCCTGTTGCATTCTGAGTAATGGAATGTTGAAACGGCCCTGGGAGCTTAGGGAACCCTTGTGGAGCTCTAAATAAGGCCTCAATAGGCCACAGGAAGCCTTGTGCACTGATACAAATGGGCCAACATATTACTGAAGAGCTAGAAAGGAAAATAAAAACAAAAAAAAAAAGAAAGAGAAAAAAAAATGCCAGGACATCCAGTTGATGGTAAAAATAAGCTGGGAAGATGACAGGGTAAGTTAGAATCAGTTAAAAGTGTTAGAAAGCCAGCAGAGATAGTTTTTTGTAGGTGCAATCTTATAGGTTCATAGGTAGGTAATAGGCTATCAGCCCAAGGGCCTATGTAAGCCTAGCCAACAAGGTTCCCTGGCTTATGCCAACAAAGAAAGTTATTTTCCTGTGCCACTGTTGAGCAGAGACACAGAAGTGATCCCCAGGGTGTATTTCCTATTTCCCATCCACTCATCATGATTTTTCTTGAAGAGTGCTAATGAAGAGCTTTGCTTGACATAGATGGGTAGCCTGTTCCACAGTATGAGAAGTCTCTGGGACAGGAATCTATCCCTCCAGCATGTCCTATTTATTGTGGTGACAAGATTTAAGTCCCTAGAGCATGTAGCTTGGAGGGATTGGGATTTCTTTAGGTGTAGCATGTCCAACAGCTCTTGGTTTGACATAGCTTTATATGTTAGGCAGAGATCAGCTCGGAGTAGGTGATATGCTACATGGTAAAACTGGAGTTTTTTGAGACGGTCAGTGTAGGGCATTTGTTTGAGGCCAGTAATCTTCTTTGTGAGATACTTCTGTGGCCTTTCCAGCTGCTGCAGATGTCTTGTGAGGTACATTCCAAAAGGGGTGTTGTACTCTATAATGGGTGTAATGAGTGTCGAGTAGTGGAGAACAATGACCTCTTTTTTCCTGGATGAGAACCCTTTTAGGATGAGGTGTGCCACATAGAAGGACTTTCTGACTACTGTGGTGATGTGACTATCAAATGAAAGACTACTGTCCACCTGGGTCCCAAGGTCTCTTATCACACATTCGGTGTTAAGTAGATTGCTGCCTATGTGGAAGTTAATGGATACAGAATTTTTACCAAAGGGGATGACACTGCACTTTTTGGCACTGAGCTTGAGGCCATGGCTCTGACATCAGGCATCTGTCTCAGCGAGACCCTTCTGTAGGATGTCCACATCATTTGGGGACTTGACTATGGCTCCTAGTTTGCAGTCATCTGTGAACTTCATTAGCCAGAGGCCTTCTGTGTTAGCCTGTACTTCAGAGAAGTAGATTCCAAACAGGAGAGGTTCCAGGACTGAACCTTGTGGTACTCCACTTGCCACTGGTCTGAGGTCAGATTAGGAGTCTTCAACCTTTACAGTGTGGGTTCTGTCAGTGAGCCAGTTGGCAACCCATCTTGTGATGTAGGGATTTATACCTAGTTTAGTGAGTTTAGCTATAATTCCAGAATGGAGGATGGTGTCAAAAGCCTTGGTGAGGTCAAGATAGTTTGTGTGAACCACCTTACCCTCATCTATGGCTTTGGTGACTGACTCAAAGAAGTCAATCAGGTTCAGGAGACATGATCTGCCTTTCACAAACCCAAACTGGTTGGGATCCAGAGTTTGGAGGTTACCAATGTGTTTGTTTATGAGTTCCATGATGAAACGTTCCATGGCCTTGCAAACCAGGCTCGTCTGGCTAATAGGATGATACTTCCCGGGAACAGTGGTTGCACCACCTTTGTGCAGTGGGATAACTGTTGCTGTAACCAATAATCATTAATTTCAAAACAAAATCATCAGACAACTAACATAAAACACAAAATATGTCAATAAAACATATCATAAATCATGCATACCAGTCCCAAATACAACATCAGATAAAAAGACTGTATAAATAACATTTCCAAGATAACAAACAATAAGAACAACATAAAAGAACGGAGCAACCCATAACCTAAAAACATTATGATTACCAATCCCTTACGATCACAAGCTGATATATTCTATCTGCTTATCTCACACTAAGAAGCCAAAACACTAATGGTGGCATACCTAGACATTTGCAGTCAGGTTTAGAATACTAAGTCAAAATAAAATAATATAAAGTTCATCAGTAACCAAATAAAAAAGAAAAGATGGTTATGTACTGTTCAAATAAAACAAAATCTTATTTCATACATAAGGAGAAATAGAATAAAATGTGAGCGTCCATCTATACAAAAAAAAAAAAAAAAAACAGATATTAAAGTTTAAATCTACATTTCTTCAAAACTGGCTTGAGGGGAAGACAGGTGTGCAGTCCTGGAAATACATGAGTCCATAAATTGCCTAGCCAGTTAATCTCAGCTAATTCAGTTTCTGTTACAATGTCTCCACCTTGAGGATTTTCATATATGATTTGAAGAACCAGAAATAAAAAAAAACTGTGGGAATCATTCTCCAAAATATGCTTCATTAATGGGATTTTCATATCTTTCAAATGAATGTCACTAATGTGCTTAGATATTCTTTCTTTTAATTGTCTATTAGTCTTGCCAGTGTAAAAACATTGACACTGTTAACAATATGTAAGGTACACCACATTCTTTGTAGTGCAATCAGTATATAATTTTGGAAAATATTTTCTCTTGGTAGAGGGATGCACAAAACTCTGTAGCTTATAAATATATTTACAAGATGAACATTGTCATCATGGAGCTTTTCTCCCTGGGCCTCTATTAAAACTGGCTCATTTTGGTCCAATGGACTTTCCCGGTTAACAAACTGCAAATAAAATAAATAAATAAATAAATATGTCTACAGGGAAAAGTTCCAATCCTATTTGAAAAGGGGAGCCCTTACATAACATTTGCTTCAAATGTGTATCATTCGTAAAAATAAAAGCTAGAGTGTCACCTACCACTGTTTTTGTCTTCTCATCACTATTCAAAATATTCCAGTTGTTTCTTATGATGTTACATACATACTGAATGTCACTGGAATAGTTCAAAACAACCCTTGTAAGTAAGTTATTGGATGGATGATCATCAGTATAATTGGATGACACACTGTCAACATTTTTACCAAGGAAGAATGGTTTTCTATATGTTTTTCTGTTTCCTGGTTTCAGCCATCTGACACATAACATGTTTCTTATTATACCCTCTAAGTATAAATTGTGAGCCAAGGAATGAAATAGTCTCTTTGAAATCTTGATCTTTTGTGTGTAATCTAGAATTTCTTACCATTTGACGTTTGAGGATATTATTGTATATGTGTCTCAGATGCATACTGGTGCACAATAGTAAATTATTCCTTTTACAGTTTTTTTGAAAATGGCTGTTTTGAATTCTTCTTCTTTGACTTTTGATAAAACATCTAAGAACTCTGTACTACTGTTTCAAGCCTATTTATTTATTTTCTCCTAGAGTTTTCACTGAAGCATAAAGTCTTGAAAATTGTGAGATGGGTTCCAAGGGAGATCAGAAAAAGCAACTGCATGAAAAATCATCCTGCCCAGCATTAATCTGTGTGTAAGCTAAAAGCTGGAACTATGCATTCAATAGAATCCCCATGCATAATGGGTGGGAGTAACAGCTTTCTATCATAATGGCTACTCTCTCCATATGATCTTGAAATTACTGTGTTCCTGCGGAAGTTTGGAAGTTGAGCGGGAAGAAAGTAAAAAAGATCTGGAAGTTTTAACAGTATTTTAAAATGGAGGAGGGGTAAAATGGTGTTGGAAGAAAATTCTGGTGGCTGTATTACCCAAAGAGGGTAAAGACCTTTCACAACCAGCTTCATATAGACCCATTTCAAGTTTAAACCGTGACTATATATACTAGCTAAGTGAATAGCAATGATTTCTTTCAAGAAAACTAACATTTCTTTGGTATTTTCCCCTGTAGTTCCAAAAATGTTTTCAAAATTTCTTTTTCACTACTCTTTCAAATCTAATTGTTAATGTTACCACCATAATGTTACAAAGGGTTATGAGTCCCAAGTTTTTAACTTTTCCTTCTCTTCTAAAATATCTTAATTAAATTACAATTTAAAGAGTGAGATGTGTGCTTTTTAAAATATCTTAATTAAGTTACAAATTAAATAATCAGATGGGTACATATACATTAATATAGGGAGAGGCCATCCTAGATGTCTATCTGACAAATGGCTTGATGGTGGTCAACAGATGGTTCAGAAGAACTTCACCTATAAGAATAGCCAGCATGGAACTCAAATGGATTTTCTTCTATTAAGCAAAAAGCATTGGGGTAGAATTAGTGTTTGTGAAGTCATCCCTGGTGAAAGAGTCATCCCAGAGCATAAACTAATGCTTGCTACAATCAACTGCAAACAGTGGTCACAGAAGATTTTACTGTCAACAGACACTAGTCTGAAGACCTGGAAGTTGACTGGAGAGAAAGTGCAATAGGTCAAGGCATTACTTAGGACTCTAGCACCTCTGGAAAATGAAGAAATAGACGGAGTTGTAGACAATGACAATTCCTCATAAAAGCATGTGTGAGGACCATAAACAGATAAGCAGCCAGTCCAGGTATGGAAGCAAGGTACATAAGGAAAGCTGGTAGTGAAATACAGAAGTACAGGAAATCATTAAAAGAAAGAAGGAGTACAGGAAAAAGTGGGAGAAAAAGGACAGACCAGGCTAAAAGGAATGCAGTATGGTTGACAAAGACACTAAGAGTAGAGTACAATAACAAAGAACAAGGCATCAGAGACACTGTATCACTTTCTGGAAATTGACTCAGAAGGTACAAATAAACTATAAGGTTGCAAGTCAAAGACAAAAAATTAAAGAAGATAGTCAGATACCCCTCATAACGGATGCCAGCAACAACTATTCACCAATCTATGGGAAATCAAAGGCAGATAGAAAGAGTACTTATAGCAAATTCTGAATGAAAAGAAAAAAAAACACAAAAGGTGTACTTCCCGAGATAATCAGTCTTGGAGACAATGACTAAGAAATTTATCTCTATCATTATTATACCTTTTCCCAAGAACAATGAATGGTAGATAAAAACTTAAACTAATTTTAGGGTGCTAACAGTCATCTGTGTCAATTTTATTTTAGCTTGAGAAAACATGACCTTTCTCATGCACCAGTTATGTAAGCCAACCTATAAGGTCCTAAGAAAGGTCATACATAGCGTTTGTTTAATAATAAAGCTATGTATCCAGAGCGTTTTAAAGTGATTTTGCCTAATGCAAACATTGTAGCACTGCTAATGTTTTAATAATCTAAGAAAGGCTAAGCAGGAATATATCATGTCTTAATCCTATTTAGGAAAAATACTTAGTGAGGTAAGTGTGACAGACATGTTGAGGGGGAGGGAGTGTAGACTATGGAAGAGATTGAGAAGAGCATTTGGTTTTAGGGAGCAGGAGGGAGAGTTTAGGTTTAGGGAGCAAGAACAGAGTTTTATGTTTATAGAGTAAGAAGAGAGTTTTAGGGTTGAGGTGAATAGGGACTTTAAGTTTAGAGAGGAAAGTCAGAGTTTTAGGGCAAGAAAGTGAGGTCTTGGTTTATGATCTGGGTGGGAGCCTTAGGGTTAGAGTTAGGGTTTTGGTAGGGCTATACAGGTTTATAGGGTTAGATGTTGGGAGAGCTAAGAAGTTAAGGCAGAACAGATTAGTTTGAGTTAGAACAATTGCCTTTTCAAGCAAATGGCAGAGTGCCAGAGTGTCACAAGCAAATAACATAAGATCACTTATAGCAGGCTCATTTAAACTTGTATGATAAAGGATACAGCCATTGTTTTCTGACTACCGCAGCATTCTAAGGGCCTGAGCAAAAATATGGGCTAAGCTGATATCCCAATAATCCCAGTAGTTAGCTATTACTAATGCTTCAGTAAAAAAATGCAAAGAAAGGTGAAGGTCAAAGAAGATTAACATAATAAATTATTATAGCTCAATAAAAGTAGAATTGCTAGCTTTAATTCTGGATCTCAGTATTGTTCCTCATTAGCAGATATAAGCAGACTCCCTGTTAACTTCTCATGAACGTATATTTATGATGGCTAAAGGGAAGTCACATCCCTGAAAAATCTGATAATAGGAGTTTTATTAAGCATCAGAAGTGCAATATGGAAAGATAATGCCCTTAGTATTGCCCAGCTAATTCTGGACTGAGTAGCTTGCCAGGTACCTGAGTATCAGTTGGGGGATAGAGAAAGAGAGCAGACAGATAAGGCAGAGCATGATCACCTCTGTTTGGCAAGAAAGGTTGAAGGGTGCATACCTGGGATGTGGACTCTGCACTAAGATCCCTCATGGAGACAAAGGTTTACTGGATGCACTTTGCCTTGAAGTGGGCAGGGTGTGTGAAGGGAATCTGTGTGATATCTCTCATGCATGCCCATAGCACGTTATCCCTTTGGGTGCTGTGAACATGCACAAGGGGTTATGGTAGAACCTAAAGTGAAAATACTCTGATTTAATGAGCAGGATAATGATACATCTCCCACAAACTAACTCTCACTCCCTAGAATGATAAATGGACCATTGGGTTCTTATTCATTGGGACTGGAAGAACAAATATACTGATTCAAAAGACAGGAGTGAGACTTTGACTAGGGATCAGGGATTAAAAAGAAAACAAATAATAATAATATGAGTACAATAAATAAAATAATGTGGTATATTTAATTTCTGACTCATCTTAGTGGTACATAGCCAATATATATGCTAATCTGAACCTTTCTGCTGTAAAGTTGGATTAGGAAACAAGCACCTGTCAGTGCCAGACATTGAGATGAACTGGAACTGAGCAACAATAACAGTGCTTCAAGATTTTAGATCAATACAATGAGAAAACATGTGGAAGCTAGTGAAAGCAAGTTCAGGCAATAAACATTCAGTGCAGCAGAATATCACATTATACAAGATTTATGGAATTCATTGTATTTCCTGTCCAAATTTTTTTGCAGTTACCTGATGCTGTACAGATGTAGTTTAACTCAGTCATCTTACATATTATTTGCTGATATTCTGAACAAGTTTCTTAGCAGTTTGCATGATTAAGTTATGCATTATGTTCTATTTGATCTTGTTTTTCATTGCAAAACCACTGGTTCTACAAACTCTCCTACTAGGGATCTAAATCTATACTAAAAAATAAACACAACTCTCTGAAGGGGCAGGTTCCTTATTCAAATGTATTCCCATTCTGTAGGATAAGTTACACTATAATCAAACAAGGTACCACTTTGGCTACCTTTAATGGTAGTCTTAATAACTGGTTGGGTAGACAGAAATCTGCACCAGGTTTTTCATATACAGCCCTACTTGCCTTTGGAAGTGAGCATTATTAGACGCTTGAAAAGGGTGGCAAGAACATTTAAGTTTGTCAGCTTAAAGGTGCATACAGCTTGGCATCTTATAGTCCCTGTAATCACTTATCTAGTATTGTTCCTGTATTCCTAGTCAAGTCAACTGACAAGACACTTTACAGTCCATAAAAATTATTTTAAAAATGTAATTAAATTGATATGATAAGTATTTGATTTGAAAATAGTTATGGAAATATTTATTTCATATTTTCTGACTGTATGTGTTGAGTGGAAACACTAGGTTTTTTGACTTTGCTGTGTGGACTTTGTTATAAAAATCATTTTGGTATTTCTTTTCATACATATCTTGGCCTTCGTAGCCTTGTATTAGCATAATGCTGTTTTTGCCAGCAACCAATAAAAGGTGTAGAATTTGTATAATTTCCACAGCTTCCCTTATCAAAATATTGTCTAATTTTCTTTGTTGGGGGGATGCTTTAATAACATTGTTTTCATTGTTCGGAGTTCAACATATACATGTATGGGACTCAGGATGTAACACTGAAACATACTGATGGGATGACTGTTAATTTAAAAGGTTAGATTGTGGTCCTGCCTTTATATATCCTGCATGAGAAAACTAAAGCCCCAGTATGAGTAATTATGTGTGATTTAATTCACACATAATCACTGTGAACAAAAAAGCCTATAATCTTGGGAGGTTACAAGATCAAAACAGTGACATTTGCAAGATTATAAAAACAAAAAAGCAGTTTTTGTAGGGCAGCAAGCCCTATAGTCCTGAACTTTATATATACAAACTCTGAGGTCACAAAAACTCAAGAAAACAGAGAAAGTGGGAAAAAAACATAAAACTAACCTTCTCCATCCTCTCTACATCTGGTGAAACTCAAATAAGGATGTTGATTAACTAGTGCCGATGCATTGAAACATTAATAAAAGGCAACAAATAATTTTCCTGTTTCAGAATTCCAGTACTTGACAATACAGGATGCTACAATGTGTAGGTTTTTCAAAATCTAAAACTAACCTGGATGCATGTTGAGTTGTTGCATTTTTGTTCATTGTCATTGAAACACAGGGAAAATAAATTTAGAATAAAACAACAAAAAATACTAAGTGCTACTCAATATACCTGGTGCCCTGTCTTCTTTGTTTCAACTTGCAAGCAGTAAATCTCCTTTTCATAAATACATCACAAACATGATTTGAACTGTCTTATTTTTGTTACTATTCAATTAATTTGTTGTGACAGCTCTGAATTTAAAGCAGAAATAATAGATAAGTATGGCATATGTATGGTTCCATGCAACTACTACAAAACTGATGTCACTGTTTTTTTTTAACCTAAGATGTCCAAACCAGGAAAAAAGAGAGGCAGATGAAAAAAAAATGGGACTGATGCTGCAGTATGCATGGCTCAATGCCGACACCTACATTTAAAACCCAATAAGTTTTTCCAGAATTATCCTGAGCAAAACAATGCATGTATCCATCTGTCTATCTATATTGCACATCTCAAGTTAACTAAACACACAAACTGATCCTTACAGTGTAACTAATATTAATGAAAATATATAGTACACTTTAAACTGCCAATTATTATTAATAATAGGATAAGGTATGTATACATTGCAGATTAGTTGATCTGCTAATAGGTGTGAAGAAATATCCAGGGTGAATCATAGAATCACTGAAAATTCAAGGCAACTGAGTCTTACAACCATTTCTACCTTATCAGCACACACTCTAAAACCACTTCACCACAAGGAGTGCTAGGGCCCCCAAGCTTGGAGTGAATCTGTGAGTAGTCATCCAATCATGAAGGTCTTGTATAAAGGAAGATAGTATATCACACTTCTTAGTTTGCATGGGGAATCTGTTCCAGAGGTGGGAGAGGAGGTATATGATGACCATATCTCTCAACCACTAAGACAGAGAAATCTAGACAAACCCATATATAATGAGTTGTTAATATTGCTCTTACAAACATAGAACATTAATAGAATAACATGTTTTGCACTGGCATGAATTTTCTGAAGAGTATGAAGTCTGTAACTCAAATGTCTGGCATTATTTTTCTAACTTCAGTCCTCAATAATTTGCCAGTGATTTGCCAGAAAACCAAACTTTTATCAGGAACAGACCAAAAATATGAGGCAAAAATCTGACATTCTGTGAAAATCTGTACAGTTGAGAGGCATAACGCTGACACTGACTCTCCATCCATGGTGGACCTCCAGAGAGAGGATTTGCAAATATATGACAATTAACAAACTCTTATAATTTGTAATACAATAAAAACTGTTTTAAAAGTCGTGCAGTATATAAATTGTTTCTCGAACAAGACAGTTAAAGTGAAAATCCTGGTGTTTAATAAGACAAAAAAGTAGAGTAGTCAAGGAATTGAAGGAAAATGGATTTTACCACTGAGTAACTATGTTATTAATAAAGGATTGAGATTATTGAGATACTGTACCAGTTGTGTTTGTTTTTTGATGTTTTTGTTATGTGTTGGTTTAGATTTAGGTCCCTGATTCTGGTATTAGTGGGACTATTTGATTAGTATAGCTACTGAAATCAAGGACCAGATGAGCTAGCAAAGCAAAGATCCTCCCTCAGGAATCTGTAAGATACTAAATAAAGGGTCAGCACTTTCAGTTTTTCTTGGTAGTTAGGGTTTTTAGGCCAGTGATTATCTTAGTTAGGAACCTTTAAGGTATTTCTAGTTGTTTGGTATATCTATCAGGTATATCCCAATAAGGGTGTTGGACTCAATAACTGGTGTAATCAATGGTGAATATAAAGGAACAATGACCTGTTTAGATCTGGATTTAATTCCTTTGGCAATGCACTGCAATAAGTAGCATTTTCTGACTACTGTTGTGATGTGATGATCAAGAGAAAGGAAATTATCACTCCATGTTCCAAAGTCCCAAACAACATTCCCGTTTTGAAGAGGGGGTATTGTCTATGCTGTATGCTGAGGGGAGGGGAGGCACGATCTATCAAATGTGACAATATTGTACTTCTTGTTATTTAATTTGAGCCATTTTTACTGCACCAGGTTTTTATGAGTGTCATTTCTAGCTAAAGGGTTTGGGTATCAGAGGATGATTGGGCAATGATTCCCTGCTTGTAGTAATCTGCAAACATTAATTAGCAGAGTTCTTGGTTCCTGAATTGGGTATAAAAAAGTAAATGTTAAACAAAAGAGATCCTAGCACTGAGTCCTGTGGGGATCCACTGGTCACCATCATACTCTATGATGAACTACTTGCCACGTGTGCTATCAACCTTACCACACAGGGATCTATTTTTAAAGTGTCAAGCTTACTAACAGTTCTAGCATGGAGGTTAGTGTCCAAATCCTTGGCCAGTTCAAGGTACACTGAGTGGACTGCATGACCACTGACACCAACCGGTGTCACCCCCTCAAAGAAATTAAACAAATTCTTTATACAGGATCTGCCTTTGAGAAAGCCAAACTGCTGCATGTCAAGTTTAATGAGATTTTTTAATTCCTAGTTTATCAAGCTGGTTATAATATGTTCATGGCTTTGCAGATGAGACTTGTTAAGATAAAGGGGCTGTAGTTTCTGAGGTCAGTGATAGGACCACCCTTATGTAGTGGCATTACTACTACGTTTTGCCAAACGTCAGGGGAAAAGCCAGTGGCTAAATTTAGGTGAATTTGTTTAAAGAGCCACTCTACCAGCACATGCTTAGTACTATAGATTAAACAGTTAGTTATATTGTTAGGTCATTTGGAAAAGGAAGATGTAGTTTTGTTCTAGGACAGCACATTCGATACCTGTTCTTCAATGATGATGGGGGATTTGAGTGATTCCAGGATATGTGGATTTAGGGTATCAGTTTCAGAGGTAAAATTTACACTGAATGTGTTTGATGGGATGTTCACAATGTCTATTAGGTTAGAATAGATACTGCAATTTTGAATACGTTCAAAGTGATGTTGGGTGTTATTTCTTAATTTCCTAAAATAGCTAAAGAAGGATTTGTAATTGTGCTTAGCATCATATTCTAACCTAAGCTCCTGGGCTATTTTACTAGATTTAAAGGTGTATTACTTCTGATGCTTTCCTTGATATGAATGTTTTTTAAGTGCTGTATACTTTAAGGAACTTTATTCTTTTATTGTTAAGTTTATTTATGCTAGCTGACCAACAGTGTGGTTTGTTTTTGAATTTCTCGTTACATTTAGATTTGTTTGTGACTGCCATTTCTATGCATTTATCAAAATGGACACATACCTCTCAACTTGTATGTTCAAGAATTATGGACAAAGCCAAAAATAATTGGGAGACAAAGGCCCACAGTCAATGACAATTTTACACATTACTCTAATTCATTGAAAGAGTTAATAGATCAGTAGGTTTTGCATAAGTATACATTTTCTTAACAATAAGAAGCATGAAATTCTAATGTCTAGCATTACCGACTGACTGAAATCCTCAAGGATTTACCAGAAAAATCAATTAATATATATAATATATATCTATCTATCTATATGGTTTTGCATAAGTATACATTTTCTTAACAATAAGAAGCATGAAATTCTAATGTCTAGCATTACCGACTAACTGAAATCCTCAAAGATTTACCAGAAAAATCAATTAATATATATATATATATATATATATATATATATATATATATATATATATATATACACACACACACACACACACACACACATATACACATATACATATATATACTTATATGGCAAAATCAGGGAGATTCTGCAAATTTTTGGACAGCTGAGAGGTATAAGTGAGCACAGAACTCCTTTGCGATGCTACCTGCACTGACAATGTATTAACTAATGCTGCTATAAGCTAATTTTAAGACGTTGTCATAGAGGTGGATGAGGTCAGTATGTTTGAGATCCAAGGTATTTGTTTCTGGGGGGGGGGGTGTTCAGAGATTTTGAAGGTGAGCATCACTAGTTTATGATTTGACCACCTAGGAAGGAGATAACAGGGGAAGAGGGCACAAAGAAGCTACATTTGTAAGGATCATGTCAATAATATTTTTGTTTTTAGTGGGTCTGCTATCAAACTGGTTCAAGAAGTTTTTGTTTGTTAAGTGTAAGCACTTCTGCACACATTCTACATTTGTGGTATATGTATTGAAGGATAGATAAAGTCTGTCAAAATAATGGAGTTCTTTTTTGTGGTGTATTCATCAAGTAAATTTAGGAAATTATTTGATTTTCAAGGGACATAAAAGGTGCCCTATAATAAACAATAAGCTCATATTCAGTACTGTTTAGTGTGATAGATATGGAGTTTGGTGAGCTCAGTTTCTGGGTCTCTGGGAATCTGTCTGGAGTTGATATGTTCCCTAACAAATAAAGAGATGCCACGACAGTTGCCCTCAGTCTTGAAGCCATAGTAAGCACCAAAGCCAGTTATGGAGGGAGTATCTTCTATGCATCTAAGTCAAGTTTCAGTAATTACAAGAACATGGATGGGTTCCAAATGCAGGATAGCCTCAAGGTCAGATAGTCTGTTGTTGAGACTTCTGGCATTGAGCATATTAGTCACCCTTATGTGATCTAGTTTTGGATTTGATATGTTAGCGACATTGCCATTTCCATTAATTTGACTCTGCATAAAAAGGCACTATGAAGACAAGCCAATACAGAGAAGCCTTGTAATGAGAGGTGCAAGCCACCATTTGCAAAGCAAGTAATAATGTCAAACATCTCATTCAATGCTGATACATACTGGATCTCCCTGGAATGACACCAACTATGTAGCAAATTGCTGAAGACAATTATCATTTCATTGCTGAAGAATGAATGATTCCACTTAGGACCAGTGTATTGGCAGCAACTGTAAGATACAGAAATAGTTCTGGCATGCTCTTTGGATGTTCCTTAGAATTCTACATCCCAAGGCATTCACTCCCACATTGACCATCACCATGTCATAGTCACATCTGTCAGTAGAGAGGGTCTTACTGGCCTTTGAGATATCAGAGATCCTGGCATCTGAAAGACAACTCATCATTACTCTTTGTTCAACCTACTGAGTAGAGAACCTGTGTGCTTCACTACAGAGTCACTGACCACTAATACATTTTTTATTTGTGGAGTTGTTTGGTGTGGTGGATTTAAGGTGATATGGCTCTTGCTGACTTTGTTAAAGATGTGCCTGAATCTGATGTGATGCTGGATCTAAGTGACTGTGGCAAGGATTTTATTACAGCCTGAGCATTAAGACATTTATTATGGTTTGGTGCAGAATGTAATGGTAATGTGTGTTACTTACAACCCATGTTTTTTTCATAAGACTGAGGCTTCAGTATTTATTAAATATTGTATCTCTTTCAAACAAGAATTAATAGTGTTGTCAAGAGATATGAGCATGAGGCACTTTCTACACTAAAGGGAATCAAGCAGGATGACCTTCTGTTTTAATCCAGGGATTCTGACAAAAATATTTAGACCTGTACAGAATAATTCTATGTAGCTCAATGACTTTACTCATGTGGGCCATATAATACAGAAATGTAACAATACGGCTTTTCTTATGGAGAAATGCAGCTATGCAGATGTTCTTATGGAGAGATGCACTGTTTAATACAGCGTAATTATATTTAGTTACATGAGGTTATTTAAGGTTAAAATGTCTACTGTGATCTGTGGGCAAAGAACAGCAGCTACAGATTAGCAACTGTAAGCCATGATCAACTTAGTGTAGCTACAGGCTGCTTAGTGGGCACTTGGAGGACTTAATGCACAGGGAGGCTCATAGATCAACTGTAGAGAGCTAACAACACTTGTAACTATCATTAGTGACACTGATCAATAGGGGATGGAAGAGGGAGGAGATATGAGAACAAATAAGGGTCAAGGCACTGTCACCTACACAGTACTTACTGGAGTGACACAATGCGTAGTACAGCAAAAAGTCTCTATAAAGTTTTTTTTTTAAATACACAGGGAAAACAGCAAGGAAAGGCTGTCTAGAGAGCTACAACCAATCACATTGGTAGCTAATAGAAAACACATGCTGGGAACTAGTCTCGCCTACATTCTCCTGTCATCAGAAAACAAGCTATTGAACTAACTACAAGCAAAATTACAAACTCTGCTACAAACCATGCATTCCTAATCGGTGTACTCTAAAAATGCATTGGAAATAGAGCAGTTTCAAGCAATGTGTGCAGTTAAGCAATAAAAACTATAATACATAAATGAATAACCCAGAAAAGCCAGTATACCGCACAAGCATGTTGCTATAATTTCTATGTAGTCTATGCAAACTATTACAGTTGAAAAGTAACAGAATGTCAGTAGGGGGTGGCAGTTAAGTTCCAGATGCTTGTGATTTTGCATGGAGAGATCCTACCAGAAGTCCCAGAGCTGATCTTCCCCCATTAATACATTAGCTTGGTACGTTTAAGCCTGTTGATAAAAAAAAAAAAAAAAAGAAAAACTGCACAATGTACTGTCACCAACAGTTAATAATCATATGAAATAAATCTGCTACAAACCTACATACACCTCTAATTCTTTTACCATTTTCAAATTAATTGTTATTATTCTTTGCCTCACCTAATGCTAGCTGCAGTACTATTACATATGTCTAACTGTAATTGCCTACCTGTGTAGGATGTGTATTGCTAGTAGGAATACAAAAGGATTTCATAAATATATTATAATCTCTAGCTACTGTTATGATATGTGTTAATGCAGCTGTCTTTATTATTGTGTGTTAGGATGTTTTTCCACCTTTATTTTTATTGATTAGGATGTCATGATTGTATCTACAGTAAGTACTGTTTATTGTCTGTTGTTTGCACACTGTAACTTTGTCAGGGAGCTTTTCTCCACTGAGTTCCTCTTGAAATAAGTATAATCATAGCATGGCCAACTTAGTCAATAAAATATATATATATATATATATATATATATATATATATATATATATATATATATATATATATATATATTTAAACAAATACATATATTTCTTGGCATTCTAGTGTGAGCCATTAAGTGCCATTCTAGCCTAATCCATATAGCACATTATGTTTGCCCTTCTTCTGGTGGTTATTAAGTGAAAAGTTGATTTTATTGGACTATGACACTGTCCAAGGACAAACAGATTTCACCTGTCTCCCATACAAGGGCTGAGGGGTGGGGGTTTAGGCTGCTGAATGTTGTGAACCATTGTCTAAATTTTACTGTACTGTGCTGACATGCAATTTTTTTTTACTTTCTTAGCCAAAAACTGATCTTGTGATTCAGAAACATGAACTGCATTGCACTAGGTAGTTGTGTGTGACAAATGAGCACATACAGGCCATTTGAGATTCAAAGATGCACTGATGCACTCTGGGTAAGTAGTAAAGCCAGAGCAGCATAGCTGCTTGCTGTATATACTAATGGCTGTATAAACAAATGCTAATAAGTAACAGTATAAAAATGAGGGGCTTTATGTATACGAGTAAAGTAAAATAAGGTGGAGTGATTCAGAAATTAATAAAGAGTGCCATGTGGCTCTTTAATACTAGTAGTAATGACCACAACTAAAATCTTCATAATCAGTCTTAGGAACCACAGAAAATGCTAGAGTTTACTGCAGCATTAGTGAGTTTGTATATGTAACAACCTATTATTGCCACTATGAACCACAGTAGTGTACGCTATCACCCTCTGAGGCACCTTGTCATCTGACAGAAGTTAACATTTCATGGACACCACAATGCCAACATTTTGGACTGTTACCATGTGGAGAAAGATACTGTTGGTAGATGTGTCTGCAGACAAGTGAGAGTCATGTATTGCCTAACTCAGTGGATATAATGGTAAGTGTGGCTTTATGTATACTAGCTACATGGACCTTTCAGTGACCAACAGGGGACACAGTGAGGGTATCTCAGACATCTGCCTCAGCAAATGGGGAAGTATATGCAGTTTACACATACTTCTGTGGAGACAGCCAACACCATGCAAGATTTCTATGACTTAGTCCATTTCACTGTGGTTCTGAGGGTTGTCGACTGCAACCACATTGAAAAAGACCCCACCTAGTGACTTGGGAAGAAGGTACGTAAATAATAAAGGGTATCACTACATTAATTGCCAAATGGTCTCTAATGCACAGAGTATTATCTACAATGTGTCTGCAAGCCACCCAGGCAGATACCATAACTCCCCTATAGGGCACAGGTATGAAATTTACCAGTGGTTTGTGAGGACTAATTTCCCACAGAATATCTTATTGGTGATATTGGTGATATTGGTGATATTGGCTATGCCCTGGAGCCCTGGCTAATGACACCCTTCAGAAATCCACAGAATGTAACAGACCACCGATACAGCTATGCACTATCACAAGTCGGGGCTATCATGGAGTATGTGTTACGGCTGCTGAAGGCATGCTTTCACTGCCTGGATGTATCTGGTAATACCCTGCAGTATGACTCCAGCACATGTGATAATATCATGTTGGTATGATCGGTGTTACACATTACTTATGAGGTTGTTGCAGAAGTGAAGCCAGTTGCAAGAAGAACATCTCCCAGCACACTAGGCAGCAGAGAGTGAGCCATATGAGTAACTTATGAAGGACCAAGCAGCAGGGGGTAAATTTGTTAGCTGGACACAGGCACACTATGCCATGGCACTTGCAAAAAGGCAGCTGCTGGCACACATCATTTGCCCATAGTACAGCATATACACTATATTAAAAGTGATATATGCAAACCCAAAACCAGACTGTGCTTACCCTATGTACAAGCTAGCCACCCAGTGTATCAGACTTAGGCAACCCAAATAAAAAAGTACAAAGGGCAAGACACAGTTATCACCATCTGCACAAGTATGGAGAGGGAGCACAAGTGTGCAATGTCTTCCATAGGAAAATGTGCAAATGCCACAGAAAGCAAACATTTATTGCTGCAGTCTGTGTGTAATGTCGAACTGGTGTGGATTATTGTGGAATGTTGCATGATGGGCTACTGAGATTGGTTGCCTGAGTATGTGAGGCAATACTGGCTGTAGTGGAGAGAAAAAGAGATTGTGTGTGCGTCTGTGTGTGTGTGTGTGTGTGTGTGTGTGTGTGTGTGTGTGTGTGTGCTGAGACATGGCTTAAGTACTATGACTTTGTCTAGAAATCAGGAGCAGACAAGAGCAATATTCCATCTGCACTGGTGAAGTCATATTTTCTTTTTATTTAACATCTTTATTGAATTATCACTTGTGACATAGGAAAACTTACATTTGCATAAAATTAATCAAACCATATTAGCAACTTCACATTTACAAACATTATAGAATATACATAGCAATATTTGTGATGTATAATCTAAGCAACATTACATAAATCATTTACTTCCTGCCTTCTCTTAAACCTCATTCCTCCTCCAAAACATTTTTTTCTGCATGTATTGTTCCCATAATTGCCATTTTTTTCTATGCAATTTACTCCTACCCTTTTCTAAAGATCCCAGTTTGTGGTCTTTTATCTCTGTTACAATATTCACTCCTTCAAGTATCATTGGTTTAGATTTTGCTTTCCATTTTCCAGTAATAGCTTTTTAGCAGTCATCAGAAGTAAACTTGACTAGGCCTTACAGCATCTAGGCAATTCAGATTATGTATCCCAGCTCAAATAAAAAATAAATTTCTAAGTTACAGTCATTTACCCACCCAGTATTCCTGACTGAGTACTCTTTATAGAATTTTTAAAGTCTGCCAACTCATTACACTCCTAAAATATATGTTCCTAGTTACCTCCTTCTTTCTCATCACACCTCCAACTTTTGCCATCTAACTGATGAAAAATTATTTAAAGTCTGCTTGGGGTATAAAAGTATCTATGCAATCACTTCCAGACTTTGTTGCATATTTGGGAACCATACATTTTTCCTTCTATTGTTTCTTTGAGAATTGCATATCTAATATCTCTTCCCAATCCTTTCTGACATCTTCTGGTTGATTCCTATAGTTATCATGCAATATTGTATATGCCCTACTAATTATCCCTTTTTATCAGCAGCTTCTGTTCTAGATTCAATTAAAAACTCAACCCATGTAGGTTTTTCATTTAGGATCCCCTATCCCTTTCTCTTTATTTATATTCTGATATCAACACCTAATAGGGATGGCAATCACTAGTGTGCAATCCAAATGTCTTCTTGGCCTCTTCTTATTCTATTACCTTTCCTACTCCCATTATTTGTTCCCAATACCTTGGTTCCTTTGCCAGTTTCTTCCAGTAAATTCCAGCCCCCTAGTGTCTATTCTCTGTACCCCTAATTGCAGTTATCCCTATTGGTAGAATCTCCTTTCTCCATTTCTGTGTTGGCTTAGTTCTTAATATAGATTTGTCTACTTTGTGAATATAATATTCTGTATGACTGTTGTTATTCTCCTTTAGGATCTGCATCCAAATTCTCATTCTTTCCTTGTTTCTTCAGTTACCCCCTGCCTCATAATAATCCACTTTAAATTACAGCTGTCTGCTTGTGTTATGTATAAGAGCATTAACTGTCTGAAATATCCCTTCAAATCAGGTAATCCAAAACCTCCTTATTCTATTGGGAAAATCAATGTATCCCACTTGACTCTTGCCTTCTTACCCTCCCAAATAAAATCCTTTAAGTCTTTATTCATTTCTTCCACAGCTTCTTCTCTGGTTGATAAAAATATGCCTGACCTATCTATAAAACTAAAGGAACTAAAAACATTTTAACATTTTACTGCTTTTATCTTGTTATCCATATCCTCAGGCAAGAGCTTCCAGTTAGTCGTTTTTTGTCTTCTCTTTTATTTAGACCCTTCCTACATATCCATAGCTACCATAACTGAATCTTTTTTAATCCATACTCCTAAATACTTAATTTATCATGTTCCCCATAAATATTGATATTCCTGAATCATGTCATATGTGGGTACATAGTTTATAGCTATAGCTTTTGTTTCATCTTCATTAATTTTACATTCCCCCAGACAACAGAATTGTCTCAGAATATTCCTCAACACTGAGATGTCCTTATCTGGTTCTATCAGGTACAAAATCATATCATTTGCAAATAATACTAACTTTTCTCGAACACCGTACCAACTGTATCCATGAATTTCTGAGTCCCTTATTTTCTTTGCCAGTAGTTCTAAATATAAAGCAAATAACAAAGGGTGAAGAAGACACCCCTGCCTTGCTCCTCTGTTGAACCTCCCACTTTGATTTTTGACATTGGTCCCTCATATATGCTTCTAATTAACCTTATTATTATATCAAAAAATGCAAATGCTTCCAGTACCTTCTCACAAAATTCCAGCTCACTCTGTCCAATAATTTCTCTGCATCAAGACCCACAATAAAAGCAGTATTTTCTTATATTCTGCTTCCCTCTGGATCATCATTGTTCTGTTAATTTTGTCAAATGTTTACCTCCCCTCCACAAAACCACATTGGTCCATATCTATCAATTTTGGCATCATCTCTGCCATTCTTTTAGCCATTATAGACATAAACACTTGATAATCATGGTTTAGAATTAAGATGGACCTATATGAAGCTGGATCAGATGGATCTTTACTGTCTTCAGATATTGCAGTCACCGCAGCTTTTTCCATAGATTCATAGGTAGGTACTAGGCTATCAGCCCAAGGGCCTACGTAAGCCTGGCCAACAAGGTTCCCTGGCTTACGCCCCCCAAGAAAGTTATTTTCCTGTGCCACTGTTGAGCAGAGACACAGAAGTGATCCCCAGGGTGTATTTCCTATTCCCCATCCACTCATCAAGATTTTTCTTGAAGTGTGCTAATGAAGAACTTTGCTTGACATAGACGGGTAGCCTGTTCCAGAGTATGGGAAGGCTCTGGGATAGGAATCTATCCCTCCAGCATGTCCTGTTTATTGTGGTGACAAGGTTTAGATCCCTAGAGCGTGTAGCTCAGAGGGATTGGGATTTCTTTAGGTGTAGCATGTCCAACAGCTCTGGGTTTGACATAGCTTTAAATGTTAGGCAGAGATCACCTCGTAGTAGGCGATATACTACAGAGTAAAGCTGGAGATTTTTGAGACGGTCAGTATAGGGCATTTGTTTGAGGCCAGTAATCCTATTTGTTTGGTACGTCTGTGGCCTTTCCAGCTGCTGCAGATGTCTTGTGAGGTACATTCCAAAAGGGGCTTTGTACTCTATAATGGGTCTGATGAGTGTTGAGTAGAGGGGAACAATGACCTCCTTTTTCCTGGATGAGAAGCCTTTTATGATGAGGTGTGCCATATAGAAGGACTTCCTGACTACTGTGGCGATGTGACTATCAAAGGAGAGACTACTGTCCACCTGGATCCCAAGGTCTCTTATCACACATTCAGTGTTAAGTAGATTGCTGCCTATGTGGTAGTTGATGGGTACAGCGTTTTTACCAAAGGGGATGACACTGCACTTTTTGGCATTGAGCTTGGGGCCATGGCTCTGACACCAGGCATCTGTCTCAGCGAGGCCCTTCTGTAGGATGTCCACATCATTTGGGGACTTGACTATGGCTCCTAGTTTGCAGTCATCTGCAAACTTCATTAGCCAGAGGCCTTCTGTGTTAGCCTGTACTTCAGAGAAGTAGATACCAAACAGGAGAGGTCCCAGGAATGAACCCTGTGGTACTCCACTTGTCACTGGTTTGAGGTCAGATTTGGAGTCTGCAACTTTTACAGTGTGGGTTCTGTCAGTGAGCCAGTTGGCAACCCATTCTGTGATGTAGGGATTTATACCTAGTTTAGTGAGTTTAGCTATAATTCCAGAATAGGGGATGGTGTCAAAAACCTTGGTGAGGTCAAGATGGGCTGTGTGAACCACTTTACTCTCATCTACAGCTTTGGTGACTGCCTCAAAGAAGTTGATCAGGTTCAGGAGGCATGATCTGCCTTTCACAAACCCAAACTGGGTGGGATCCAGGGTTTGGAGGTTACCAATGTCTTTGTTTATGAGTTCCATGATGATACGTTCCATGGCCTTGCAGACCAGGCTCGTCAGGCTAATAGGGCGCTGGTGGCTCCCCCTTTGTGGAGTGAGATAACTGTTGCTGTGCACCATTCAGTGGGCACACAGCCTGATGTGAGGCTGTTATTGAACATGGTGCTTAAGTGGGGAGCCAGTTTGTTCTGAAGTTTGTTTAAAATGCAGCCTGGGATGTTGTTCGGCCCCATGGATGCTGTGTTTTTGGCTTTAGAGAGTGCAGCTTTTACCTGCGTAGTTGTGATTACAAGGACTCTGCAGTCTTCCTGTATAGATATGGTCCCTTTAGGGGGTGAGGGGGTAAAGATAGCACTGAACCTATCTGCCAGGATTTTGGCAATATCAGTTGGTTCTGCAATTTTTGTGCCATTGTTCTGTAACTGAGAGCAGATCTGGGTGTTGCCATCGATATTCTTGACATCGCTATAGAATGCTTTGTGGTTGTCCTTATAATTAGTGGTGATTTTGTTTTCATAGCTAGCTTTGGAGGATCTTATAAGGGATCTCAACTTCTTACTGAGGCTGACCAGGGAGCTCTTCCACTCATGGGATTTTACTCTCTTTTGCAACAGTTTCTTCCTTTTGTTGTACAGTTTGTTTATGGCAGGTGACCACCAGATTGGCTTCTTTTTTTTTTGGAGGATAGCATCTTGGTTCTGTTTGGGATAATACAATCCATGCACTTGTGTAAGTGCTTATAGAGTGCATTTGTGTAGGATTCAGCAGTTGTAACTGTATTGTCCATCTGCATGGGTGTCATGAAGTAAATCACTTCTGTCTTAAGATGCATGAAGTTGGCTTTAGAGAATTTTTTTACCATGATTTCCTTAATGGGGGGTCGGGGTGGGGGCGGGATGTGGATATCAAGGGTAATTAGCTTATGGTCGGATTGGACCAATGAGGAGTTGACTTCAGGTGTGGAACACCAATCACTCATGTTGGTAATGACTAGGTCTAGGATATTGTTGCCCCTGGTTGGGGTGTGGATAAGTTGATCCAGGGCATTGGAGTTTATGAATTCCAGAAAGCATTGAGCTAAGGAGTTGGTACATGAGTAGTTTTTCCAGTTAATGGTCGGGTAGTTGAAGTCGCCCATTATTAGGGTGTTTGGTTGAACCCTAATATTTTCCAGTACATCAAGAAAAGAGGAGTGGGAATCCTGGGGCATGGTGGGGGAATCTGTAGCAAGCTACAATTTGGATTGCAGTTTTGCCCAGAGTTAGTTGCACTTTGATAACCTCAGATGCGTTATGCTAAGCAACTAGCCTGGAAGTGTGGATATCCTTAATGAATATGGACAAACCTCTGCCTTTGGTGTTTCGGTCCAGGTTACATGGCCGAAAAGTATGGTATGAGTTATAGCCTGGTAGTGCAGGGGTGCTCTTTGGAGGAGCCTTGAACCAGGTCTCAGTCACTGCACATATATTGATGTTCTCCATTTTAAGGAGTACCTCGAGTGAGTGCATTTTGAAATTTAGACTTCTGGCATTGAGTACCATTACCCTCAGTTATTGCTTGCCTGTTCCTGTTATGGTGTTGAATTTATCATTTGAACCTTGCCTATAAAAGGCACTAAAGGGCCAGCAAGAGTCTTAGCCAATATCCGGAATCCCAGGGGTGACAGGTGCAGGCCATCTCTGGCAAAGCATTGTGGTCTGTCGACCATGTCATCCCGAACAGACAGATACTGGATACCCTTAGAATGACACTAGAAGCTTAGCCAATTGTTGAAGTCAATCATTTTGTCCTTGTACTGCGATATCATTCTGGGCGATGGCAGAATGCTACTCAGGGCTAGGGTCATATCTGCCTGGGCTACAAGATCGGAGAGTTCTTCCATGTCTCTTTTCATGTAGTCCAGGGAGGTACATCTCAGGTCATTCACACCAACATGGACAATGACAGAGTCATATTTGTACTTGTGGAGTGACCTGAGTGCATGGGTTATGTGGTGGATCCTGGCACCCGGCAGGCAGCTGACAGTAACTTTCTCCTAGTTTAGCCTGATGAGTGGGACATCAGTGTGCCTGACTCTGGAGTCACCTATGGCTAGTGTGTTGGGCAGGTTGTTTTGCCTTATTGGCTGTGATTGAGTGGCACACTGATTCTGTGGGCTATGTGTTATTTGGGTTGTGTTGGGGGATGGAGGTTGCTTGCGTTTCTGCTTTGGAGTTCGCTGTTGCTTAGACAGATTATTATTGAGAGCCTCCATGAATGTTTTTGTGTTACTATGTGTGGATTTTGGTGGTGTAGATTTAGTGAGACTATGTGATGATGTGGTGTGGTGCAAATGTTTACCTTCTCCTCTTGACTGTCAAGTTCAGTCTTGGTTGGAGAAAGCTTTACCTACAGTTTGGCTAGATAAGTGCATCTCTCACAGGTTGTAGTGCTGGTGGTAGGAGGAGAGGGTTGTCTCTGTACATGAGGCAATTTCTACATTGTCTCAAGATGCCCAGATTCATCAGATAGACAGGAGAGAACACTGGGAGCTGACCCTTGGACATGCCTGAATAAAAAACTATTTTCCTCTAGATAAGTGAGGAAAGTGAGTACAAGAGCTGTTTTACTCTAAGCAAGTGAGAAAAGTAAGTACAAAAACTGTTTTCTTCTAGGTAATGAGAAAGGTTGAGTGCTATAGTAATTAGTGGCTTATTTAGTGCTTACAAGTTCTGAGCACAAATAAGCAAATTTAAGTGCTAAAACTAAGAATCTGTATCTGCACTAGACGGGTTACAGGACAGAAACAAGTGCAAATGCAGGCTTTCAAATCAGAAAGTTGAGAGAGATGGAAAAGATTGCCCAAACGGCCAATAACTACAATTTTAGTGCCAGAACCACTCCTTATGTGGTAGACAGGTTACCTAGTGCTTACCACTCCCACTGATAAGCTAGAAGGCTGCCCTCCAACACAGAAAGGCTTGGGGGGCCCAGAAGCTTACATACAGTCCTGGATACAGCAAATCTGTATCTGGACTACACTAGTTACAGGAAAGGTAGGAAACAGGCTTACAGTATGTTTTGTTTACTTTTTTTTACAGAAAAGTAGCTACAACAGCAGTAAAAACATTTCACATGCAGTGCAAGCTGCCGCACGAGTATGTAGCAATATTAGACTAAACACAGTTTAAAAATGCAATTAAATTAAAAAATGACTAAAAGCAAGTACAGAAGGAGTTTATTAGGTAGAATGTAGTAAAGAGATGGGACTGGGGGAGTGTCCCAGATCAAATCTACATTGGGGCAGGCAACTGCAAAAGCCACCAAATTTAAACGAGACAGAAACAGGGAGGGTGGGTGGGACAAAACACTTTCAGCAGAGATCTGAAAAACTATAAGCAGCAATTAACAGTACAAACTCTAAAACCAAAAATAATATACTTAGCTCTGTATATTTCCAGATAGATTGAAAAGCAGTCTCTCGGAACACAGGTTCCAGCAATGAAATGCAGGCTGTTACTAACAGGTCTAATTTTATGCAAGTGATCCTTGAGTTAGATAACACACAGGCTGTAAAAACCAGTTATACCAACTGAAGACACAGCAGAAAATAGGGGGAGGTGGGGAAAACACTTTCAGCAAAGATCTGAAAAACTATAAGCAACAATTAACAGTACAAACTCTAAAACCAAAAAAGAAGTACTTAGCTCTGCATTTTTCCAGATAGATTGAAAAGCAGTCTCTCAGAACACAGGTTCCAGCAATGAAATGCAGGCTGTTACTAACAAGTCTAATTTTAATTTCCAGGATGTTTGTACCTCTCCTTCTCTTAAAATACTGTTAAAAAAACTTTTCAGATTTTTATTACTTTCTTCCCTCCTAATTTCCAAACTTCCATTGGAATACCAACTGTTCCTGGAGACTTTCTCATAGATAGGTTATACATCATCATTTTTATCTCATCTGCTCCTATCTTTACTGTTATTTGTTGAACCTCATCTGCCTCTAACCTTGGCGTATTTAAGTCTTCCATAAATATTTCCATTTGTGCTTTTTCTTGACTTCCTTACTTTTCTGCTTTATACAAATTTTCATAAAATGTCCAAAATATCTCTTAACACCTCTACAGGATCTCTGGTTATTTTTCTTGTTATAGGCTCCCTAAGTTTAATGGCAACCATTTTTCTCATTTAAGTCATTGTGCCAAAAGTTGTTGTGCTCTGGAGTTATTATCAAACAAAAAAAAAAAAAAAAAAAAAAAACAGTTGCTTAACCTCAGTCTGTCTTAACTCATGCATATTATCTATGTACTCCGTTATTTTACCTTTAGGACTCTGCAATCATGCCTCTTTTAGTTCTATGAGATTCTCCTTATTTCATAACACTTTAACCTTTGTCAGCCCCTCTAAATAATTCTTATTACTTCTTAACCAGATCTCTTTTTGTTTTTAAACCCCACTCTTATTTTACTCTACTCACTATCTATAACTTATGGAGTGTTTTCTATCTCCCCTAATAAGTCCCAGATAATTTCCACTACCAGATTATTAAATTCCTTTCTTATAACATGTAGGTAGGGAAGTGCTAGTGGCTAATTTTTATTTCACTACCTGTATTTGTATCTTAGTAATTATTGGCACGTGATCTGAAACAGTTAGTGGATGTGTATCAAAGTTCTTAATTAAATGAACTTGTTCCTTTGAAATATAATTTCTGTGAAGTCTAGCCCTGTAATTGTACCTTGGGGAATAATATAGTAATTCTCTCTGAGTTCCTACTACAGAATTCTTCCCCGGGATTCAGGAAGGAGTTTTTCCATGCAGGAACAGTGTAGCTGCTCCTGCATGGAAAATGGCCACTGAGCGATTCAGGATAGTGCTGTTTTCACATGCGCGAGCAGCCCTACACTGTTCTAGCACGGAAAACTGTATGGCATGCAAATCACCTCATTTTCTGGTGAAAACCATGCAAATGAGGTGATTTAATGATTCACCAAGCTTCCCAGACTCCGTGTTAGAACAGTCTCAGTGCAGAAATGTATTTGGTTAATAACCCAATACATTTCTGCAAATGACAAAACAGAGGCATGATAGCTCATGAAAAAGCATGTATTATGTTCATTATTCATGCCAATGGCCAAATATAAGGCTATTTGCATGAAAAATTGTTTCATTATTATAAAAATTAAACTATTTTTTGGCTGATCTTGGCTGTCTAAGCATAGGGCAGCAGCGAGCAAACATGGTCGTGCCGAAAAAAAAAATGGAAAAATTTTAAGGTAAAGCTGCATTTTGCCATTATAGTTTATGGCATGCAGAATGTAAACAATACCAGGGAGCACTGGTTGTCAAGGGGAAAGGGTCCGTTTTAGTGCAGTAACTAGTGGCTTACACACTGGGGTATGCAAATGAGGGGAATGTTATTGAATCACAAGATATTCTAAGTCCACACACTGCATCTAACCGTGTAGGTACTAGAACAAGATCATGTAGGCAGGATGAGCAACTAACAGGAAAAGGGTGCGTGTAATGCCTGCTGAAAGCACATTGGAGCTCAGTGGCCCATGTTTGCCCTTAGCTAAGCACAGCTAAGGAAGGGGGTGTGTTAGCACTGTTTACATTGATTAAATGGATGTGTGAAGCGCTCACCAGGTTTTAAACTAAAAAAAAAAGACAGGAAATAGCAGCAGTGTTTACATTTGAACACTGTGAATGCGCGGCATACCTTGGGGCTTAAACTAGGAGGAAACTGGTAAGGGGAAATAGCAGTAGGAAAGCAAATTAAGGAGAAATAGCATAGCTGGCAGGTGGAATGTATCAGAATCAGCCAATTACACAGATTGTTTTTTCCTACAAACTGTACACCACCGATGTACACAGATGGGGGATTTTTAACTGGCAAAAACTAACTAAAAATGTTAGAGGCTGCGTCGCTTTACTCTATGAATATGTGCTAGAGGCTGAGGGTGGTGAGGAGGAGAATGGTGACAACCGACCCACAGTGAGAAGGAGGAGAAGAGTGTACAGACCCAGGGTAACCTACCAGGGCCTACATGAGCTGGAGATAGTGGAGCACTATAGGGTGGACAGGGACATTCTACAGCAAATCATCGAGCTGTGCCGGCCATGCCTCATACACAGAATTAACAGAGGGGAAACCATCCCAGTGGATGCCAAGGTATGTGTAGGCTTAAGAATACTAGCCACAGGTACCTTCCAAAGACCAACTGGGGATATCATGGTGGTCTCACAGGCATCAGCATTCAGGGTACTCCACCAGTTCCTAGATGCCATGACACCACATGCCAATGAGCACATATATTTTCCCAACACCTGTGAGGTGTTGACCAGAAGTATGCGTCTCTTTCGTCGTATAGCAGAATACCCTGAGATAGTTAGTGCAATAGACTGCACGCACATCCACATCAAAGCACCACACAGCAAGCAGGGTAGGGTCTACAAAAATCACAAGGGCTTACCCTCCATCAACTGCCAGGTTGTGTGCAATCCCCAGGGCATTATCATGCAAGTGTGTGCTGGCAGCCCTGGAAGCTATCACGACTTCCACATCTGGCATTCTTCACAGGTGTATCAGGGGGTTGCCAGGGGGGACATCCCATATGGCCATCTAGTTGGGAGATGCTGGCCATGCACTGGAGCTGTGGCTGATGACACCTATCAGAAATGCACACACGCCTGAACAAGAATGCCATAATGAAGCACATGCACGAACCAGGATCATTGTAGAGCTTGTGTATGGGATGCTCAAGTTACGGTTCTGCTGCCTTGACATATCCAGTGGAGCCTTATAGTACTCCCCAGCTACATGTGGACAAATGTTCATAGTATGCGCCATGCTATACTATATGATCCTTTGGAAACAGCTGCAGCAGGAACAGCACAGGGAGGGGCCACACAGCCCCCCAACATTGCCAAGGCCACCACAGGTACAGAGGGACTCAGAAGCCCTGTCCTTGGCAAATAGGCAATACATAGCACACACACTGACACTGTAGGGACCCAGGAACTGATACCTCTCTCCGACTCACACATATAGTAAAATGGATGCCAAACATGATACTACCTTTGCTTTACCATGTATAGGGACTGTTACTACATGCATCCAACATAGTCAGCCCTCCAGCACCGTCCTCATCACTGGCCCAGGAACAAGGTAAGTCACTCTTCCTATCATTTAGTGAATGGAGTTGTATGTTCTGATAGTTGTATGTATGGTATGGATGCAAGCATGCAAGGGAATTAGGTGGCTGAATGGGATAGCAGCAGACAGCTGACAGCTATATGGGACAGCAGGAAATCCATAACAAATACTGGTGTCAACAGACTAGGCAGTACTACACAAGGTGACAACTCCCACCACATTACATGTGGTGGCCAAAATAACTGTGGGTGCCCATAGGTCACACACAAGGATGTCAGTGAGGGTCACATACCCACCATCAGCCTCACCCAGCAGGACAGCTGTAGATGACCATAAAGAAAGGCCAAGCTAAGGCTTCCAAATGATGGCAATGGTGAACAGCCCCCTCCAGACCTACATAGACATACTACAACAGGTCTGGCAGTTGCATTTTAGTTTTGAATGGTAAGAAGTCTGAAATTGAAATTTATGCCATTAAAATCTAGCATGTGTACTGTACTCGCCTCCTTTCTGCATGATAGGTCACAATACAATATGAAATAGAAGCCAACAGTGTAACTGAAATACCAGTACAGTCATTGCAAATGTTTAAAGTCTTCAAGTGTGCATCCCTCCCCCCACAATTCCATGTAAAAATGCAGTAACATGTAAGTTTGAGGAGTAATATCACTGGAGCACAGATTGCCAGAGTTGTCCCAATCTACATGATAGATTGTTGCATGTGTACAATATGCAAGGGTCAGTGTGGTAAGTTTGTTGTGTGTTTAATATTGCCTGGAAGTGGTCAGCATGTAGGCCTGGATGGTTGTGTTTCAGTGGCCTAGGTACAGTACTGTGGTTGACAGGGCCATGTTCCGACAACTGCAGTGCCAACCACACTGCTTCATAGCTACACCCATGTCAGCAGTTGTACATATTCACTGTTCACATGTCAATATCTGTCACTGCCAGAAAGCTAGACACACCATGAATGGGGGCCCATTCATAGAAACAGTACACAGGTGGAAGTACCCTACAGAGAGTGCATAGAGGCTAACATCACATTAGTTTCCCTCTAATATGGAATAATGGTAGTCTGCCCAAGCACTGGCGGACCACAAAAGGCACAGTTATAAAGTAATGACAGACTACCCATGTCCACACACAACACAGCATAAAGGGGATGTCCAAGGTATATCTGTTAGTCAGGTGCCAGTAGCTTCCATATCACACATGCACTCAGCTCACCCCACCATCAGCCACATGTTTATCACAGGTCATATCCTTGCTGTAAGGAATGAGTACAGCATGACCCCATCTCTGTACAGGAATACATACATGATGCTCCATGCTGAATAGGTGTCACATGCAGGTGTGTCCCTAGCTGTAAGCAGCAACCTGCCCAAATCCAGACTCATGGATCAGTATGAACAGGAAGGACTGACAGGAACACCTCAACCACTTACCACTGTCACCCCAGGGTAATCCATTGGCTTGCAGCCTGGGAACATATGAGTGACAGAATGCACTGGTCTGCTACAGATGGCCTGCAGCATTCTCAAATGACCTACAGTCCTCTGGTAAAAGCCCATTCCTCATCCATAGTGCCAATGTACGGAATGTCAGGGGGTCCTAACTAACAATCTAACACAGTAAACAGAAAACAAATACAAGGCCATGCTGACAAATGCCAGTAGTATGCCTCCCAATGTCCTACTGCAAGAACTGTGGACCAGGCCATAAATACTACTGGGATAAAGGCCCAACTATAGGGATACTGCTGAGATATTGCTTTCATAATGTTAGGAAGAGGAGAGAATAACAGACGGGGGGGGGGGGTGTTGAAGCATGGATGTCATGGAGTGTGTAAAGTTTGAAACTCTAATGTCTGCCCATACTACCCCCTGACTGCAAACCCATGAATGATTAGCCACAAAACTGCTTGTAAACCACAATGTGAAGGTAAACTGACCAGATATATGAGTCCTGCCTCTGGATAACCTGGGTGTATCTGTACAGCTGAGAGCTATGGCCGCAGCAGGATATGGCCATTCCATTAAGTTGAGAAAAGCACAAGAAGGGGATGCCCAGCCAGCATACTACCAAGGTGCTGGACCATTTACACAGAACCAGTAGTCTATTGTCTGTAGCTAACCCTCCACAATGGCAGGAGTATGCCAGAATGTGTAGTCTATGCCTCAGAATATTGGCCTCAGCTTCATTCATCTTGTATTTCCTTGGTAAATAACTGTGAGCAAAGGATATTTGTCAGTAGTTGATGACATGATATATCACAGTGTAAAACAGTACATACGTCAGAAAATATATGCTACAACCAGCCATGTTACACAAGCAGCACAGACAGCAATAGTTACAGTATCCCCCGTATGTTACACCCATTGTCTCTCCATATTGGCAACCTATCTATAGAGATCCTACAGAAACAGGTTGCTAGGTTTAGCTGTAGTACAGAAAACCCTGGAATGGAGTACAGCTCTCCCTGGAATGAATTCACACACTCAATGTAGAAGGTCATACTGGGTATGCTCCTATACTTAGGGAAATGAAGCCCATGTCTGACAACACCGTGGACTATAGATATCTATTATTCGCAGATGTCTGTGCACACACCAAATTATACACCATTTATACTTCACACACAAATTGGATAGGAATACTCACACATATCTAAGGCCAACATAATATAATATGTCAAACATACACACACAGAGACATGGGGAAGAGAGAGACAGACAGTGACAGAGAGAATCCCATTATGAGGCCTTTCCCATCCAGTGCACATTCCATTGGCCTATATCACATGATGTGCTGATGTCATTCACTGTAGAAATTCCTTTTGATAGCCCTCAGCCCTATAGTCTCAGTGGTGCTTGTGATAACTGTGTAACACTATAGTACAAATAAGTATTCATGTAGCATTTGTAATCTCAGTCCTGTGAAATGTAAAGTTTTGTGTGTGTGTGTGTGTGTGTGTGTGTGTGTGTGTGTGTGTGTGTGTGTGTGTGTGTGTGTGTGTGTGTGTGTGTGTGTGTGTGTGTGTTTCTAGATGAATGTGGTTGAGGCCATTCACACTCATTACACTTCCCATTGCCCTAATTTAGCACTCCTGCTGATGTAGTCACCTTGAAATAACCCTTTGGACAGCATGCAGTCCAGTAAGCTCTGTGGTGCTCATGATAACTGTGTAATTCTACAGTGTAGCAAACTAGGTAGGTAGGAGTTATAATGCTGGTTTTGGCAACTGTGAAAAATGTGTGTGTTTGTGTGAGAGAGTGTGTGCGTGTCTTTTTAGAGCCATGACTTTGAGGCCATTCAGACTCACTACACTTACCTTAACCTCCTTTTGGACAGCTGCTGATGTCACTCACATTCAAAGATACCTTTAGACAGGTCTCCAACATATAAGCTCCCTGGTGCTTGCGGTAACTGTATGATACTATAGTGTAGCAAGCTAATTATGTAGGAGTTCTACTCCCAATCCTGGCAACTGTGAAAATGTATGTGTTTGTGTGAGAGAGTGCATGTGTCTTTACAGAGACATGATTTGGAGGCTAGTCACACTCACTACACATACCTTGCCCCTCCTTTAGCACTACTGTTGATGTCACTCACCTTCGAAGATACCTTTGAACAGTGGTCTAACATATAAGCTCCATGGCACCTGTGATAAGTGCGTAATACACTAGTGTAGCAAGCTAGTTAGATAGGAGTTTGAATCCTGGTCCTGGCAACTGTGAAAATGTGTGTGTTTGTGTGAGAGAGTGTGTGTGTCCTTGTGAAGATATGCTTTTGAGGCCATTCACACTAACTACACTTCCCATACCCCTCCTATAGCACTGCTGCTGATGTCACTCACCTTCAAAGATACCTTTGGACAACTGTACAACTTATAAGCTCTGTGGTGCTTGTGATAACTGCGTGATACTGTAATGCAAAATGCTATTTAGATAGGAGTTCCAATCTCGGTTCATGGGTTGGTACTAGGCTATTGGCCATAGGGCCTATACAAGCCTAGCCAAACAATTCCTGGATATTGTTTCCCACAATATTTACTTCCCTGGACCCCCATCTAGCAGGATGACTGACGTGATCCCTGGGGTGAATTTCTTATCTCCCATCCTATCGTCAAGGTTCCTTTTGAAGATGGCCAAGGAGGCGCTCTGCTTGACATGTATTGGCAACCTATTCCAGAGTATGGGGAGTCTCTGGGTCAGGAACCTATCCCTCTAGCATGTTTTGTTCATTGTGATGACAAGGTTTAGATCCCTGGAGCATGTGGCTCTGAGAGACTGGGATTTCTTTAAGTGAAGCATGTCCAACAGCTCAGGGTTTGACATGGCCTTGTATGTTAAGCAGAGATTGCCTCTGAGTAGATGATATGCCACAGAGTTTAGCTGGAGTTTTTTAGATGGTCAGCATAGGGTATCTGCTTTAAGTCTGTGATTCTTTTAGTGAGGTATTTCTGTGGCCTTTCTAGCTGTTGCAGATGTCTTGTGAGGTACATACCGAATGAGGCGTTGTACTCTATAATGGGTTTAATGAGGGATGAGTACAGTGGGACAATGACCTCCTTTTTTCTGGAAGAAAAGCCCTTAGTGATGAGGTGTGTCACATAGAATGATTTCCTGACTGTTGCGGCAATGTGGTTATTGAAGGTGAGACCACTGTACACCTGTGTCCCTAAGTCTCTCATCACAATTTCTGTGTTTAATGTACTGCCACTTATGTGGTAATTCATGGGTACATTTTTTTCCCAAAGGTGATAACTATACATTTCTTGGCATTAAGCTTCTGGCACCAAGCATCTGTTTCTGTAAGGCCCTTTTGTAGAATATCCACATCATTTGGGGATTCAATAATGGCTCCCAGTTTGCAGTCATCTGTGAACTTTGTTAGCCAGAGTCCTTTAGTGTTGGCCTGTACTTCAGAGAAGTAGATGCCAAACAAGAGCTGTCCCAGGACTGAACCCTGAGGTACTCCACTTATCACTTGTCTGGAGCTGGATTTGGAGTCAGCTACTTTTACAGTCTGGATTCTGGCAGTAAGCCCGTTGGCAACCCATTGAGTGATGTAAGGATTTATGCCCAGCTTAGTAAGTTTATCTATGATTCCAGAGTGGGGGATGGTGTTGAAGGCCTTGGCAAGGTCCAGATAGGCTGTGTGGCCTGCCTTACCCTCATCCACAGCTCTGGAGACTGATTTGAGGAAGTCAATCAGGTTCAGGAGACAAGATCGGCCCTTCACAAACCCAAACTGGGTGGGGTCCAGTGTTTGAAGGTTGCCAATGTCTTTGTTTATAAGTTCCATGATAATGCATTCCAGCAATTGTAAGAGTGTCTCTTTCTCTGTCTCTGTGTGTGTATATCTGTATGTTGAGGTATTTTGTGTCCATACACAGCCATTACATTTCAAAGTGTAATACTTTACAATGGCTGCTGATGTCACTCATCTTAGACGCATGTTTGGATGCTGTTCTACCTATAAGCTCCTTAGTGTGTGATAAATGTGTAACAATGTAGTAGCAATAACTACATAGATAGGGGTTTGGTGTATATCTGTAGGTTGAAGTATTTTGTGTCCATACACAGCCAGTACATTTCAAAGTGTAATACTTTACAACGGCTGCTGATGTCACTCACCTTAGAGATATGTTTGGACACTGTTCTACCTATCAGCTCTGTGGCGCATGTGATAAAGGCATAACAATGTAGTAGCAATAACTATACAGCTAGGAATTTGAATCTCATTCCTGGCAAGAGTGTGTGTGTGTGTGTGTGTGTGTGTGTGTGTGTGTGTGTGTGTGTGTGTGTGTGTGTGTGTGTGTGTATGCATATATATATATATATATATATATATATATATATATATATATATATATATATATTTATATATATATATATATATATATATATATATATATATATATATATATATATATATATATGTATATATATATATATATATGGGTTCATGTTACACCGTCGACAACTGACTACATCGACAACCAGCCCTGTATCACGAATTTAACAAAACCTCACAGCATCGAAACCTTAACTAACCGACGCTTACTCCATCGACAACGAGCTACACCGACATCACGTATTACAGCTAACGGGTATTAACATATGTTGAGTGGGGGATGTAGTTATAATGTCAGACTGAGTGACATAAGTTTATAAATACATCCCCTACCTCACATATGTTAATACCCGTTAGCTGTAATACGCGATGTCGGTGTAGTGCGTTGTCGATGGAGTAAATGTCGGTTATTTAAAGTTTCGATGCTGCGAGGTTTCGTTAAATTCGTGATACAGGGCTGGTTGTCGATGTAGTCAGTTGTCGACGGTGTAACATGAACCCATATATATATATATATATATATATATATATATATATATATATATATATATACATATACACATGTGTGTACTTGTACCTTAAAGATTTTGGCCCCAGTACAATTCTCAGTGCCCTACTTTAGCAGTCCTGCAGATATATTTCACCTTAGTAGTACCTGTTGGCAACCCTAAACCACGTAAGCTCAGTGATGCGTGTGGTAAATACATAACATAAAGGTCTGAAACCATAGTTAGATAGAGGTTCAAACCTCACTCCTGGCAAATGTGTGTGTAGGGTAAAGTATTTTATGTAATCTCGAACCCACTACATCACCCAATGCCATTATTTACAAGGGGTGGTGATGTTCCTTACCTTAGAAGTACCTTGGGACATAATACATTCAATTAGCTCCATGGCACATTCTATAAATGTGTAACACTGTAGTAGCAAGACATAGATAGGTATGGGTTTGAAACTCAGTACTGGCAAGTGTCTGTATGTCTCTGTCTGTCATCAGTATCCTGTGTGGGTGTTGGGGTGATTGTGTAATAACAGGATCCATTGAGAGGTGGGTTTTGCTAAATTATTATATTGATGACCTAGTATATGTCCCAATGTCCACATTATAAGGCCAACAGTTGTCAAACACCATAGAGGTTGGTGTAGACAATCTACAGGCCTAAATGTGTAGTGCCATGTGAAATGACTATGTGACAGTATGGAATACTTAACAATATAGGCAACCCTTATAATACTCAGAGACCACTCTCCACCCAGGAATCATACACAAACACACTTGGCTAGGCATCAACCACTATATCAGTAGTTCTCTTGCAAACTGCATCACAGATAGTATCCACGGTGTGATTGCAGTGGACTCCATGTCAAACTAATGACCAGACATGACTGGTGTCACACAGGGTATGGACCCATGTCCTCTCATGTTTGGGATCTACCCTTCTGAGGTGCAGGAGGACACAAAGGCACCCTGGCTGAAAATGTTTGCATACAAGAGTAAGGTGGGTGGTAGCATTCCCAATCCATGTGATGTTGGCATCATGCACAAAGGCCACACTGACATCTATGAGTGTTGTCAGAACCCTGGACATTACCTCAATGCCAAGTGATGTGCCGCCATCACCTTTGGGAACACCATGGCTCAGATGAACTGATACATTAGTGGTAGTCCACTGAACAGTGACAGTGTTATAACAGAATGGGGAACACAGGTTGACATCAGCTGTCTGTTGACCACAACAGTGGCCACTGACATCAGAAAGTACTTTGATGTGTTACATCTCCTGACTAAGTGTGTGTTATCCAACAAGTAAAAGGACATGGTCACCCTATACCCTTCCCTCAGTAGCCCAATCAATGTGTACAGTGGCCGTTTTGCCATGTACCCCAATGGATACCTGCAACAACAGTAAAATCTGCAAACATATCCCACAAAGAGAATACTATGCCTTATACACATGCCCTGTATGGAGAGATTCCAATAACTGTAATGAATCCCTGTATCATACTGTCTATGTAGGTGCAATCACTACCTCAGTTACACAGCCATGTCTCACCAAGCTAGGTCAGGAATGCTACATCTGAAGATACCAATCTGTCCACACAACATGCCCCAAAGGCCTCAAGCACACTTCCACACTTTAATGTACATGCTTGTGGGACAGGTTCACAACCCAGACACTGTCCATGTTATGGAATATAAATCACATACATGTGAAGCAGTGCACATCACTGGCCACCCACAATAGAAATCTGGATGAGTGGATGGGGAATACAGTACCCATCCCTGGGGACCACTCCAGTGACTATACTCATGAGCCACACTGGGGACTATTGTCATTTGGCCTGATGCCAGGGTATTCTCTTGGGCTAGCCTTGTAGAGCCTTCAGGCCCTTTCACCTACTGCACACCTATGAAGCAATGAACCTATGGATCTCAGTACTTGCAAGTGTGTGTGTGTGTGTGTGTGAATAGTAACCTCAGTGTTTTTGGTTGATGAATATCCCCTGTCACTGTGGTTATTAGCAATCGGAGGTGTGTCCAGACCACAACATGTACCATTCTCCACTCTCCAGATGTTGTAAATCAACATATACCTATGTACAACCCTCAGCCCTATAATTTGTTAGGCATATGCAATCACTGTGTTACAGACCTGGAAAATCCATGCAGATACAGCTGTACCCTGCCTAAGACATGGTTGATGTGTTACCACACTTCCATACCCCTTGGTCCTGTTGCAGGGCCACATCCTGGTGACACACAGATGCCTAGAACAGAAACAGGATACAGCATGTGAGAACACATTCACTCAGCATTAATAATAGCAATAATGCATCATGGCTAACACTGTACACACACTATGATGTGTACCCTTACAAATGCCAGATGGCAGCAACTTACACAGCATTATATATCTACAATTTAGTAAGTTCACCCTGTGCATCAGACCCATATATGCATGTCTCCTGCATCAATGGTTTTGATGGCACTCTGGCACAGGTTTCATCATATGCACAGTGTGTGGTGTGGTTTTGCCAGAGGCCTAGGCTGTGCCATTTGGTTGACAGTATGGGTGTGTGTTTGGAGTGCTGGAATGGCATGGCCTGTGCAGGTGTGGTGCATGTGTGCGGAGGTGATCTTTTACTGATTGTGATGTGTGTTTGTGTGTGTGTGTCTGAATGCACAACGACACTCCATGTGGGTGCCCTACACTGATGTTTTTGGACAGCTGGGGCCTTACATGGCAGGGTGTGTAGTTCACCATCTCCAGCCATGGACATGGAAACCAGACCTGCCGGGGTAAAATGGGCACCACCAGGGACAAGGCTGGACATAGTACTGCTCCCTAATGATGATGGTTGTCCTCTGGATGTGCTTCCCTGTTGGAACCAGCCAGGACCATGTGCCAATCGCATGCCACATCTTGGCATGGACATCGCACCACCCTCAGTATTGCTGGTGTTACTGCCCAAATGGGAGCATGATGGTGCATGGCCACATGCACACCCAGCTGACTGTGGTGCTGAGCTACATCCATGTGGCTGCTACCTCCTGTTCACCAAACATTCAAGCACAGATACTCCACAGTGAAGGAGTGCCACAACCTGACTCCACCATCTATCAGCAATCTCATTGCCCTCACACAGGACTCCAATGAGTTCACAAAAATCATCGCGTGCACCAGGGAGATGTTCTTCAACCAGCCTGTGCATTTGTCTGGTGTTACATTCATTATGTGTCTGTGCACCCATTACAGACTGAAACATGCACCTGGTTACTGCAGCAGTGGCACTCTCAACATGGGCTGGATGGGCAGCCATTCTCCTCCAAGCATCTCTGCCAACAGATTTGGTCCAAGGTCACTTTGTAAGTCATGTAGAACACACCCATGGATATGTTGGTGTCCCATAGAAGCTGTATTCTTGCCTGTGGACAATGCAGGTCTAACCTGGCCTGCAGTACAGCTGGGTGCCTGCCATCCATCTGCGATTGTGATTGTACACTTGTGGTGGGGAGAGGGGTAAAGATGGCACTGAATGTGTTGCCAAGACTGTGGCCAATATCTGTTGTCTCAGGATACATATTAGCATTGTGCAGTAACTCACAGCACTTGTGTTTAATGCTGTGGAGGTTGTTGATGCAACTATCAAAGGCTTTTGTGATTGTTGTCAGTGTCTGCTGCATATCTACCATCATAGATGCCTGTAAGGGATTCCATGAGGGATCCCAAGTTGTGTTTGAGGCTAATAAGAGAATTCATCAGTCATGGTACACCACCTTCCTCTGCAACAGTGTTTTCCTTCTGTTGTACACTTTAGTAATGGCAGGGGAACATCACATTGTCTCCCAGTGTTTGGAGGACAGTGTCTGAGTTCTGTTGGCTATGGCTAGTACCATGCATTCATGTCCCTGTTTGTACCATGCATATGTGTATGATTTAAAAGTCATGCAGCTATTTCCCATTGCCATGGGTGCAGTGATGTCATGTACCCCTGTTTTTATGGCGGCAAAGTCAGCCTTAGAGACGTTTTGCAAGGTGGTTACCTTTTTGGGGGGTGTGCATGTTGAGTTCCATGTTGATTACAACCTGTGTGGATCTCACCAGGTAGGGACTGACAACTGTGGATGAGCAAGAGTGCCATATTTAAGTAATCAACACAGGTCAAGGTTGTTGCATCCTCTACCGGGGGTCAGTATGAGCCAGTCCAGGGCATTGAAAATGATGAATCCCAGGAAGTGTTGGGCCACTGTACTGGTGCTTGGCTACTTTCCCCAGGTGATTGAGGGATGGTTGAAGTCTCATACTATGCCAGTGTTGCGTTGGACTGTCATAGATGGCAGGGTGTTGAGGAATGTGCATTGACAGTCTAGGGACATAGATGTGGACCCATAGCAGGCTATGGACTGGATTGCACTATTACCCCAAGGCAGTTGTACCAGAAGTATCTCCAATGCATTATGCTGGGATACTAGTCTGGAGGTCTTCTTATCCATAATGAATATGGAGACGACACCACCTGTAAAGGTGTGGTGTGGTCCATATTTGGGGCTGACAGCTGTGGGATGCATTATAGCCTGATACTGCAGGACTGCTGTCTGTTGCTGTGAAACATTTCTCCATTACAGCAGAAATGCTAATGTCCTCCACTCAGAGTGCTTTGAGTGACTGCATCCTCACAGTTACATGTCTACTGCTGAGCAGCATGACCCTCAGATTGCATACATGTCTAGCTGTTATGGTGGTAATTGCATTAGGAACACTGCTAAATAAGGCATTATATCGGAGGCAAGACACTTAGCAAGTACCTGGAAACCCAGCAATGACAGATGTAGAACATCTGTGGCAAGTCATTGAGTTCTGTCAATCATATCATCCCAAGCAGAGAGATACTGGAACACCTAAAAATGACACAAAATATGTAAGTCAATGTTGCAGTCAATCATCTGTTGATAGTACCTCAGCATCATTCTGGTTGACTATGGTATACTGCTCAGGGCTACTGTCAACACCTGCCTGGACCACATAATCAGAGAGTTCAACCATGTCTCTTGTCATGTAGTCCAGGGAGGTGTGCCCCAGGTCATTCACACCCATATGGATACAGAGTGATACTCACAGTTATTGTGGAGTGCCATGACTGGCTGTGTCATGTGTTGGATGCTGACATGTGATAGATATTTGGCTGTTACCCACTCCATATTCAACTTGGTGAGTGGGATATGTGTGTGCCTCAGTATCAAGTTACCCATGATCACTGTATTGTTCAAGATGGTTATCCTTAGGAGCATAGGTTGAGGGGCCACTGTGTAGGTTAAATATGTTTCCCTTGGCATGTGCCATGTTGTGGTGTCTGAGTGGGTGTCTGTCTTGCTGGTCTGTGCTGTTTGGGTAAATGTCCATTGAGTGCCTCTGTGAAGGTGGGTGTGTGGCTTTTCACTGTATGTCATGGCTGTCAAATTGGGTGTCATGGTGAGCTATGTGTTTCACATGGTGTGGTGCAGGTATTGAACTTATCCTCTTGACCTGCTAGTCCAGTCTTTGCTGGAGAGTGCATATGTCCACTTTAGGTGATATATGGGTAACTCTCAAAGGTCTGAGTGTTTGGAGTTTAGAGGGGTGGGTTGTTTTTGTACATGAGGCAGTTGCAACAGTGCCTCAGAATGGACAAGTGCACCAGGTTAATGGGTGAAAGCACAGAAAACTGCTGTTCAATCATGCCAGGAGGGGTGGACATAACTAGGAAGTACTGGGGCTACTTCTGTGATGAACTAGTACTGCTGATGGCTCCCAGATGTGCCACACTTATCGATACAATATCTTTGTACCAAGCCATAATGCTAGTTGAAGTGCAAGACAGAAAGAACTAGCACGATGTATGGGTGGAACTGAAGTTCTAATCCCAGTGTGTGTGTGTGTGTGTGTGTGTGTGTGTGTGTGTGTGTGTGTGTGTGTGTGTGTGTGTGTGATGTCTGGCTTATACCATTTTTGCACTTCCCCTCACCCTCACCTTACAAGTACCTTTGGAATAGGTTTTAATGTATAAACTCTGTGGCATGTCTGACAACTGTATAGCACTATAATAGAAATAACTAGATAGGCAGGAGTTCTAATCTCCCTACTGGCAACTGTTGGGATGTGTGTTTGTGTGAGAATCATGTAGTGTGTGGGTTACACCATGTTTGACCTTTGCACTACCCTTTACACTTCCTCTCACTGCAATTTAGTAGTCCTGTTGATGTCATCCACCTTAGAAGTACCTTTGAAGTAGGTGGAACCATATAAGCTCTGTGCTGCGTTTGATAACTGCATAGCATTATAGTAGAAATAACTAGATAGGCAAGAGTTCTAATCTCAATGCTGGCAACTGTTTGTGTGTGTGTGAGGATCATATCTTGTGTGGCTTATACCATTTTGATATGTATACCATACATGGCTGGTGACCACCTCCCACTGCCATTACTTTATATATAGTGTGGTAACAACATTTGCCTCAAATGCAGCAGGTTAAACCATTGTACAGTCCTTTGTACAGATGTGTCTGGAATATCCAGAGGTTTGCAACCTATACTTGGTCAGAAGTGGTTTGTGTGCCTTAGCAATGCCCATGTATGTGATATTGTAGTCAAATAGGCCACAGTGAGTGTACTAACACATATGGCAGCATGAGGTAACATACCTGACTGAAACATCATGCTGATATGATATCTGCCACCCTCACAGATGGACAGCCTTATACGTGCAATACATGAGTCCAAATGCTTGGTTTTACAAGTGAATTGTTCATGTTATGGGTTACATGAAAGGCTGGAATAGGTGTGGACTGACATATTGTGGTCCTAATTTGTATGTAACAGGAACACTTTGCATCTTAACAGGGGTGTGTACCCAATTTATATACACTGTATACAACTAATGTGTCACACATGTCCCTACCTTAGGCTGTTTGTCCAGCCAATTTTGCTGGCCTCTTTCCAGATGTCTTGGCACTGACAAGTTGTGAGGTATGCTACAGGGATGTTGAATTCATGTCAGATTGGCCCCAGTGGTGACCACTGTGATGCAATGCAGTTAACCCCACCACAAGTGAAAATGCACATAAAGCAATATAGCTATTACTGATAGTTGCATGCATGGTAAATTGCATGCCCTTCACATGCCTGGTGTACTGCCAGGCAACAGCAGAACAATGTCATACTTACCAGCTTCAGGCTGCTGTCCCATATGCAGACCAGAGGGTCCTAGATAGTTGTGAGAGGGAGGTATTGTCAGCAGACTCACATGTGCCTTGGTACAGAATGGATGCAGCATGTCTGCACATTTACAGTACTAACCCCAATAATACACAATGTTCTGTCCCTCACTATAGATGTGCACCTCTGTGCATTAGAAAACGCCATCCACAACTGCAATCAGACCTGACACATGGCTGTAGATACAATACAGATACATGTATGTCTGATACATTAGTGTACTAATCCCCACTGGGGCTTTACCTGCATGCTCCCTGTCCATTGTGTGGGTGCCACCCACCTCCAGCATGTTGGCTTCTGTACCCTGGTGTTCTACTGGGGTGTGTGCCCCAAGGTTGGCAGGGGCTCATATGCTACACAACTTGGTTGTGTGATGGATGACAAAGAGAAATGTAAAGTCATTTCTATGATGTGGTGATGACTGTACCCAAGGGTGATGGAGTGGTCATTGCACCAGATGTTAATGAGCATGTTGGTGGAGGGAACAGAGGGTCTGTGGAAGTGACGGGTATGCATGGTATTAAAAAGAATGCAGACAGTGAGATGGTGGTGGGGTTTGCAAAAAAGATGGACATGGCCATGGTGAATATGTACTATAACACGAGGTAGGAGCTTAGAGTGAGTTACAAGACTGTAGTAGGATGCATGCATGTGGAATATATCCAATGTAGGAGAGTCAGTTTGAAAGAGATTAGAGACTGTAAAGTGGTGAATGGGAAAGTGTATTTAGGCAGCATAGAATGTTGGTCTGCAGGATAGAATGTCTGTCTTTGTATATTTCAGGAACAGTTGTCATCTTAATAGGTGTGTGCACGCTGTTGTATCCACTGTATAAGGGTAATGTTTCATACATGTCCCTACTGTAGCCCATTTGTCCCACCATTTTGTTGGTCTCTGTCCACACATCTTGCACTGACAGGCTGTGAGGTATTTTGCAGGAATCTTACATACCCCTCAGATATGACACCATGGTGACCACTGTGATGCAGTGCAGTTAACATCAACAAAACTGAACATGTACATCATGCATTATGGGTAGGTGTGATAAATGTGTGCATGGCAAATAGCATGGGCTTAACATGGCCGGTATATTGGCAAAACTCAACAAAACAATTCCATACTCTCCAGCTGTCCCAGTTGTATACCAGAGGGACCTAAATAGTTGTAGGAGAGAGGTAATGTCAGTAGCTACTTATGTGGCCATGGTACAGGGTGGAAGCAGCATTTCAGCTAAGTAACAGTACAACCCTCATACTACAAAATATGCTGGACAACACCATAGATGTACAAGTCTGTGCATTACTAAACACCAGCAAGACCTACTATCTCATCTGACATATACATGTAGATAGTACACAGATAGAAATGGATAAGCAACAGTGTTCTAGTAATGTGCACTGGGGCCTTACCTGCATGGTCCTCATCCAGTGTGTGGGGCCTCCACAATGCTTTCCTCAGCTTCATGACTTGTGCTTTGGGCAGGGGCCCCAAGTTTGGCAAGGAACTCCTCGGTGGGTGTCAGTGGGGGCTGGATGGCTGGGCCCCCACCTGTGGCTAGCTGGTCCCTCACTACAGTAGCAGCCTATTGACAGGCATGGTGGATGAGGTCAGTGACCCAATGCTGCACCTGCTCATAAAGTTCTGCTGTGCAGGCCGGCATCATTTACCCTGTGAACCAGATCATTCAATAGGGTGGTCTTCTCCCACACATCTTGTGCTCTCCGTCCAAATAACAGGGCATAATGTTTGATCACATTTTGGGTGATGATGTCAGTTTCCCCAACAGAGAATGCCAGTAGGCAAGCCCTCTGCATGTTACCTGGAAGACATAAAAAGGAAAAAAGGTCACAGGACCTCATACGGTTGTCAAATTGCACATCAACATTGAATATTACTTGCAAATAATCCACACTACACCATAACCCTCCAATCTATCATGGCTATAGCAACTTGCATTACACTCCTGGCCCTGAGCTAGCTTATGCCCCCCAATGTTGGACACTTAATTGCATAATCCTCTAGTCTCCGTTCATTTCTGTGTAGAGGGATGACAGTGGCCATCTTCCATGTGGATGGTGTGTGGATGGTGGCAGGTCTGTGTTTGACTGTGGTGTGTGATGGAGCTGTGAGCACATGCCTGAGTCCATGTAGGAGGCAGACAGTGATGTTATTATGCCCCATGGAGATTTGCTGTCCTTGCTATCAGTAGGCAATGTGTACATGCTCACCATTGCTGAGGGGAGGAGTGTGGTTGATGTGCATATCCCCCTATACAACTGGGGTGGACAGGTTGGCAATGTTCCCATCTAACCTGTCTAATGCAGGTTACCTATATCCATGGCATGTATGAATGAGGTGTGCTTTACTCTCACTACAGGGTGAATTGTGCTGTTGCCCCTGAGACTGACAACATATGTGGAGACACTGTAGCAAATGTCCTTGGCAATGTGGTTATGCCTGATTTGTAGTCATAGTCAGCCTTAAAGGAAGTCACCTGTGAACTTACATGCTTGCTCAGATAGAAGTGGACTTGCTTCCAAGTTGTTACCTGCACCTATGTGTCCCTGGTCAGCCAATATAGCAACCTATTATGTGGTTTGTGTATTGCTGCTATGCACCAAAGGGGATTACTCTACCTTGGTGGAGGCTGGTTATACAGGTCAGGTACTGCTGAGTCCATATAGCTACAGTGGATATAAAGTGTACACACCCTGTTACAATGCCTGGTATTTGTGAAATTGACACATGACACCACAATAACTCATTTCAAAACAATTCAAATCTTTAATGTGACCTATAGCCTGTACAATTCAATTGAAAACATCACAATCTGGTCTGTGAAAACATAGGGAAATAATAGTCAGTAAAATAACCCAGTTGAATGAGTGTGCACGCCTTTAAACTGATATGTTGTGTATGCACCTCTTGAGATGGTTACAGCATTCATTCATCTTGGTTTGGACTCACATCTTCACTTGGCAATAGTTGCTCACCTTCCTAGAAACACCCTTGTTTGTTTTTCAATGGAACTGTACAGGTTAGGGGTCATATTCAAGATGAGAAACGTTATGAAATAATTTTCTGTGGTCTCATTGTCATACAGCACACAAACCTGGCATTCCAACAGGGATGTATACACTTGTGATATCCACTGTATATATGCGTTGCTATAGCTGTTAGTGGTAGGCATGGACAGAGGGCCATAACACAGTTGGACACTTCTCTGATTACCACCTGATAATAATGCATACTCAAGTACCCATATCAGTGTCAGGGCAATGCAACAGCCAGTAGCTGTACACATTTATGTCTGTTGTATGCACTAACATTAATATTACACACATGTGCAACATGCAAAACCTATGTACCTGACTGCTTGAAACCCATGTTATTAGTTTTGTGCCTTCCAGCTGAACATACGCATACATACATGTGTTCAGGGGATACCTGGTATACATTCTTGTTCTATGTTAGTATGGCACATTGTATTTACAGTCTTGCTGTTCAATCATACTTCTCAACCTGTTATAGCAGGATGTCTGGGCAATGGCACACATAAATGGGTGACAAAAGAGACATCAATATTGATACTGTATTAATATAGCTGCACTATACGTTAGTAAGTTGATTGCACAGTAGGCTTTAACATCACTGTGATAACCTGGAAGATGTCCAACAGTCATAAGTAGGCTATTATGTTACATTGTCATTACTCACAGACTTGCCAATGGTTTGGCTGACATACCACAGGTATATATGTATGTGACTACAGATATCAGTCACAAATGTGCTTATTGTCCAGCAGAACACTGTACAGTTGAATGTTATTAATTCAATATATCACATGCAGTTCAACACACATGTCTGCAACAGTACTTTACTATGCACATGCCCTATATAGGTTTCTTAGATTTACAAAAAGAATATGCATTGTACTCATATTCACAGGTAATATACAGATATGGACAACATCCCATTAACTGACATAGCAGTGGCACAGTCACAACTGTTTGACAGACACCCCAATGGTTGTCATATGTGAGCTGTCCTTTCCTAGGGTGAGTCAGGCTCCTGAGCTATTCTGCTACCTCGCAACCTCTTAGAGCATCACATCTGGACAAAGCCTAAAATGATGGGAGGATAAATAGGGCCAGACTTTAAATATTCCTGTTACAAACTCAGGAAGTTTATAGAACAATAAATTATGCATTACCATGAATATTCTTAAGGATGTAGAGTCATAAACTCATGTGCTTATCATTACTTGATGACTTCAATCCTCAGCTATTTGCCAGAAATGTACAGATTTCATAAAGAACAGACAAAAAAACTATTATGTGAAAATCTGGACAATCTGTGAAGATCTGTACAGCTGAGAGGTATGGCTATGATCTCTCCCACTGCAGAGAAGACCAGATGCTATGGCCATAGCAGCTGTTCAGCAGGACATTAGTACAGCAAGTCTTGTTGGGACATATATTCTTCCATATCATATTTCCCATTATTACAGACCAAGTACTACATTCAGTTACATGCTTACGTGTTCCACATATCTTTTTTTCTTCTCTTTTCTGTTTTTTGTTTCTTATTTGGTTTGTTTTCTTTTCTTTCTCTCTGTCTCTCTGTCTCTGTCTCTCTCTCTCCCTCTCTGTGTACTACAGGGATAGAGCTGGTTAGAATAGGTGGCAGCATGGCTTTTGTAGGTGACGCTCATGACTAAGTGATGGCTTGTGCACCGACTGGTGTTCCCCACTTGTTAAATGCATGCAGAGCAGCTGTGTAGTTCTTCCAATAGCTAATGTCATGGCAACACAGTCCTATAATTGAGGACTCCATGTGCATATTGGCCCTTTCCCTTACCTGTGAGGAAGTCATCCTGGAGGTGTGTGAGCTAATACCTCTTACAACAGGACTTGTCGAGATAAACAAAATAAATGGTGGAGAAGGTTTAGGACTTAGGGGCAGAATGTGAATATTGCTGTTATATGTTTGGAATGCTGCTAGTTTAACAAGGTTTGTCTGAGCATGCTACATCTGCATGGGTTTCAGTCTGGCAAAGTTCTGTCTCTGCATAGCTATCAGCTGTAGGGCTATCCACATAATGGCCACAGGTTAGCCTGTTATGTTTGGTCTGTTCCCCAGACAGATGTTGTCCTTAGCAAATCAATAGCATACTCTGGTGATTGCAATCAGTAAATGCTAACATCCATTTGTTTTTCTGACTTTATATCTCTCAGAAAAAATGTTACAACAAACCCTGTAACATCTGCAACTTTTGCAGTGTATAAAAGCAATATTTCAAGTATGGCTATGTATTTGGGCCTCTTTCATAGGTTCATAGGTTGGTACTAGGCTATCGGCCCTAGGGCCTATACAAGCCTAGCCATAACAATTCCCTGGATATTTCTTCCCAAAATATTTACTTCCCTGGACCCCTGTCTAGTAGGGTGATTGATGTGATCCCTGTGGAGAATTTCCTATCTTCCATCCAATTGTCAAGGATCCTTTTGAAGAGCACCAAGGAGGTGCTCTGCTTGACATGTATGGGCAGTCTATTCCAGAGTATGGGGAGTCTCGGGTCAGGAGCCTATCCCTCCAGCATGTTTTGTCCATTGTAATGACAAGGTTTAGATCCCCGGAGTATGTGGCTCTGAGGGATTGAGATTTCTTTAAGTGGAGCATGTCCAACAGCTCAGGGTTTGACATGGCCTTGTATGTTAAATAGAGATTGCCTCTGAATAGATGATATGCCACAGAGTATAGCTGGAGTTTTTTTAGATGGTCAGCATAGGGTATCTGCTTTAGGCATGTGATTATTTTAGTGAGGTATTTCTGTGTCCTTTCCAGCTGTTGCAGATGTCTTGTGAGGTACATACCAAATGGGGCGTTGTACTCTATAATGGGTCTAATGAGGGATGAGTACAGTGGGACAATGATCTCCTTTTTTCTGGATGAAAAGCCCTTAATGATGAGGTGTGCCACATAGAATGATTTCCTGACTGCTGTGGTGATGTGATTATTAAAGGTGAGACCACTGTCCACCTGTGTCCCTAAGTCTCTCATCACACTTTTGGTGTTTAGTGTAAAGCAATCTATGTGGTAATTTATGGGTAAATGTTTTTTTTCCAAAGGAGATAACTATACATTTTTTGGCACTAAGCTTGAGCCCATGGCTATGGCACCAAGCATCTGTTTCTGTAAGGCCCTTTTGTAGAATATCCACATCATTTGGGGATTAAATAATGGCTCCCAGTTTGCAATCATCAGCAAACTTTGTTAGCCAGAGTCCCTTAGTGTTGGCCTGTACTTCAGAGAAGTAGATGCTAAACAAGAGTGGTCCCAGGACTGAACCCTGAGGTACTCCACTTTTTGCTTGTCTGGAACTGGATTTGGAGTCGGCTAATTTTACAGTCTGGGTTCTGTCAGTAAGCCAGTTGGTAACCCATTGAGTGACATAGGGAGTTATGTCCAGCATAGTAAGTTTATCTATGATTCCAGAGTGGGGGATGGTGTTGAAGGCCTTGGTGAGGTCCAGAAAGGCTGTGTGGACCACCTTACCCTTGTCCACAGCTCTGGAGACTGATTTGAAGACATCAATCAGGTTCAGGAGACAAGATCGACCCCTCACAAACCCAAATTGGGTAGGTTCCAGTGTTTGAAGGTTGCCATTGTCTTTGTTTATACGTTCCATGATAATGTGTTCCATGCTCTTGCAGATCAGGCTTGTCAGACTGATGGGACAGTAGTTCCCAGGATCCAAGATGGATTCCCCCCCTTGTGGAGTGGGATAACTGTAGCTGTGAGCCACTCGGTGGGCACAAAGCCTGAGGTGAGGCTATGATTAAACATGACACTTAGGTGAAGTGCCAGTTCATTTTGTGGCTCATGTAGTACACAGCCCGGGATGTCATCTAGTCCCATGGATGCTGTAGTCTTAGCTTTGGAGAGTGCAGTTTCTACCTGTGTGGCCATGATTACCAGAATTTGGCAATCTTTTGGTATTGAGATGGGTTCTTTGGGGGGGGGGGGTAAAGTTTACACTAAATCGATCTGCCAGGATATTGGCAATATCCTTGGGATCAGTATATTTAATGCTACTCTGTTGTAGCTCAGAGCATATCTGAGGATTGCCATTTAGATTCTTGACATAACTATAGAATGCCTTGTGGTTGTCTTTGGAATTTTTGGCAATTTTATTTTCATAACTAGCTTTGGAGGATTTTATGAGGGATCTCAGCTTCTTACTGAGGCTGGTAAGGGAGTTTTTGCATCCTGGGATTTTCCTCTTTTCTGCAAGTTTCTTTCTTCTGTTGTATAGTTTGTTTTTGGCAGGGGACCTCCAGATTGGTTTCCTTTTTTTGGAGGAGAGCATAT